>NC_056741.1:279345912-279463412 GCF_019279795.1 Protopterus annectens
TAGAAAAGGAGCACCGTACAAAAGTGATGGTAGTAAGTAGGTAGTGGCAAGTGTTTGTCTTGTAGAAGGAGAGAGAAAGTGGGAGTTTTTGTACAACATGCCAAGTTTCTAATGTGTTTTCTTAATATTTAGCTGAATGAGTACCGAATTTTAGGTGTTCATCAATAGTAACCCCAAGAAGTTTAGCAGAGGGAGCAATTGCTATGGAGGAGTTGGCATGACTGATAATTTTGAAAGAGTTTTTGTTGAGAGAGATGGATCTTAGATTTGCTGGCATTTAGAGAGAGGTGGTTTTGAAGCATCCAGTTCTCAGTAGTTGAGAAGGCGTTTTGAGTTTTTGTTTGGAGCTCTGGGAGGTTAGAAGCAGAGCAGACTACAGTTGAGTCGTCTGCGTATTGTGCTGTCTTAGTGTTTGGAATGGCTGCATGGAAGTCATTAATGAATATATTAAAGAGCATTGGACCAGGTATGTATCCTTGGGTACCCCGGGTTGGGGTGGGAAGGAAGGCTGAAGTGCCAGTTTGCCACTTCACTGCCTGAGCTGTGTCAGAGAGATAGCTACTGAACCAGGTTAGGGTAGTTTGAGAGAGGTTAAGGTTAGAAAGGTGTTTCAGGAGGTGGGAATGGGAGACCATGCCAAATGCCTTGGAGAGATCAAGGAGGACTGTGGATACAATTTCTCCAGAGTCACGGGGTTGGTTTACTATGTCTAGGTAAGAGAGAAGAGCGGTTATTGTACTGTGGCCAAGACAGAAACCATGTTGTGTAGGGGTGAACAGTTGATTATTGGTAAGGAAAGGCATGAGCTGGAGGTGGATGCATTTTTCAAGAATTTTTGAGATTGGAGAGAGAATGGCTATAGGTCGGAAGTTTGGCATGTTGTTATTTTTGCCACCTTTGTGGAGGGGTAGGATAAAGGCAGAATGGCATAGTTTGGGAACATAAGATTCCTGTATGGATCTATTAATGAGAATGCTGATATGGATTGCAATACCACCAGCTGCTAGTTTTAGGAATAGTGAGGGGATATTGTTGGGGGCGTTGGAGCATGGCTTAAGTTTGGAGATCATTTTTTTTATGTATGAGGTGGAGATGGGTTTGAGTTTAAATGTAGGAGGATTGCCAAGGTTGGAAGGTTTGGTAGAGGTTAGAGAAGAGGGTTTGAGGGGAGGGGAGGCGTCGGGATTTTGAAAGGTCTTGGTGAGTTGTGATATAGAGTTGGCAAAGAAGGAAATGAATAGAGTGGCTATTTCTGGGTCAGTTTTGCTGGTGTCAGGGCAAGGATTTAGTTTGGTCCCTGGGTTTAGAAGAGAGTTGATGGAGTTCCAGAATTGCATAGCCGGCCTTAGGCATAGGCCAACTAGGCGGCTGCCTAGGGCACCGCTCTAGTAGGGGTGCTTTTCCAGTATTTATTTAGTGTAGGTAGACTAGGATGGGGACACCGGGTGGTGGAGTGAGGGGTGCCGTGGAGCCCTTTTGTCTAGGGCACCAGTTGACCTAAGGCCACTCCTGCAGAATTGTTTAGGGTTTTTGGAATAATTAGCCTGGAGTTTAGTATAGTAGGATTTTTTTTATCTTTTATAATCTGTTTTTTGGCTAGGTTGCAGAGTTGCTTATATTTCAGAAGGGTGTCAGGGTGTTTATTGTGGTGGTAAATTTTCCAGGTTTTTTCTCTTTGTTGCATAAGTGTTTTAGTATCTTTAGTTAGCCATGGGGCAGAGTTGGGTTTTATACATTTTGTTCTTGGTGGAGCTTGGGAGTTCAGGATATTATATGTGTGTTTATATATATATATATATATATATATATATATATATATATATATATATATATATATATATTATATATATGTGTGTGTGTGTGTGTGTATGTATGTATGTATGTATGTATATGTGTATATATATATATATATATATATATATATGTATATATATATATATATATATATATGTATATGTTTACTATGGTAAGGTTGAAGTCTGTTCGATTGAACCCACTTCAATTGAAGTCCGGAGGCTGACAGTGTCGAAGTACGAATCTCGCCCCATCTCAATGGGTTCCTATCAGTTCGAAACTTCAGCAGTTTGAACACCATATGTTCGAACTGTGAAGTTCGAAAACTGATTATCGTGAAGCCGTGAAACGCAAAATTCTTTCCCAGGGAAAGAATTTGGTGGGCTGTTTCCTGTGGTTTCGCGATTTTCAGCACTGTGGTGGAAAGTTACGGGTCAGATTCAGGTGAGTGTGCGATTGTGTGGACATTAGGGCATGGGTTAGGTGAGTTAGGGTTAGGGTGCGGGTGAGGTGGGTGTGTGATGGTGACAGATTTAGGGTTAGGGCGCTGGTCAGGTGTGTGCGATAGTGACGGACCTTAGGATTAGGGTTTGGGTTAAGGTAAGTGGATAGATAGTAGTGTATGTACAGTTTAGTGTAGGGTTAGATGTAGGATTTTAAGTGTATGCGTGTGGATTGCTTTTTTTTTTGTGGTGCTTTTGTGGTATTTGTGTGTTTCTTGGAACAGCTATTTTTTTCCCCTGGGAAAAAAATCGCTGTTCTAAGACTTCAATGGTTTTGCACTTTGAGGTTAGAAGTTCGAACATATAGTGTTAGAACTTCTGCCGTCTCGACGAAGTGATAACCCATCTCAAACCATATTAAATCCCATTCCAAGGTGAAGTCGAGTCATATTTCGACAATGTCTGGATTCGACACTGTCACTTTCGAGGACTAGGTTGATGATCCCATCATTTTATGTGATCTCATAAACCTGTGTGTGAGTGCGTGTGTATATGTGTGTCTATATCTATATATATATATATATATATATATATATATATATATATATAGATAGATATATATATAATATATGTTTGTAGCAGGCAGTGTTGGGGATTCGGTCTCTGTAGGTGGTGCTGCTTGCTGCTGTCTTGCCAAAACACTTTTTAGATATTGCTGAGTATGTGCTCAGTTATGTATGCTGCTGTTTTTGACCTACTTTCTGGTTGACCTTGGTGAGTATGCTATCAAGGAAATGCAACCCGACCCATATATTACTTTGAGGTGGAGTTTTCTTTAACTCTAACCTCAATGTATCTGCTTCTTTCATATATTTATTATGTGAAGTCTCTAGTGTTAGTAACATACCAGTGATGTCTGGGAATTGATGGGTTGAGAGAAGAACATTATCTTGAGATAAAATTCTTCTGCTCAAAAATCGGTATTATATTGTCCTTTATGTCTGCTGTACAAAACTTGTACTAATGTTTTATTTGTAACCCTTAGCTTTATTTTTTCATTATAATTTTCTTTAATTTAACTTTTTTTAAAGAAATCAAAATTATACCCATTAATACCAACATTATGAATTTTATTTTATCCTGGTTGTCTGAGCCCTCAAGCCATTATTGTAGATTGTCCCCTTGAAAGATTATCATTAATGTATACCTGCCAGTGATGATCACTATTACTGGGCCAAAAATACTTAACTGATTGTTTTCTTTTCCTTTACAGAAATTTTAGCAATCAAACTAATAAATGAGGCACTGGAACAGAAGGACCCTGAAAAAATTCTTACTGCCTTGTTATTACCTTCTGCTGGTCTGACTGATGTGGAGCTCATTGTCGCAAAGCATTACCAAGATGCCTTGATGAATTTAAAGAGGCAGAAAGCAGAGGTATGAATTAAAAGTAAATGGATGGTTGTATTGCCAAATTATTTTCTTCCTGTGCAGTCATTACTTTGATTTGTAACTTAAGTGAAGGTTTGTAAACATGATACTTAATTGCAGATTAAAGAGTTGCATGTAAAATGTTTAACATTCCAGTTAGTCACAACACTCTAAAAAGTTATATACAGTTTTATCAGCAAACAGCTGGTTTTAAGTGAACATATACATTTCCATATATGTGAGATACAGTTCTTTTGAAAGAGAAGCGATTAGCAGTTTTAGTAAAAAGCCATTCAAAGATATCTCAGTCATCATCAGCAAGGATATAGGAATAAAGTGAACAGCTACAAAAGTTTATTTATTTATTTTACATTTGTTGACTGGTCTAGTCTAACTGGATACATGTCCATTTTCACTAGAGGTCTGGGACCTCCCTAAGTTGAGTAAAATACTTCAGTATTCCTTCAGAGTAACAGAGTACAGATCACAGTAGTGCTCTTGACAGGTTGTATACATAACAAATTTTGAACAGTCATCAGAAATACATTTCCATTACTCAAGTACTAGGGCTTTTGAGGTCAACAATTGATATGCCACCAAGCTCGTCTTTCAGACTTGTCTTTGACTTTCTGGTAAGTAAAATATAATGGCAGACATCAGAGGGATGTATACCCCCCTGGTAAAACAGCAACATTCTGCATTCTGGCAAGGACAAGCTGTTTGAGCATTCCCATGTCATAAGAAAATTTGCATCACCAAATCTTACTAATTCCAATTATTTTTTAAAGTACCATAATGGAGACTGTTACTTCAAGTAAACTGTTTCATATTCTGTATGTCTCTAAGCACTCCAGGATTCAAGCATCCCTTCTCAGTTTTTTTCTGTGTAAATGGGTCATTAAGGAAATGCTGTTGTTTGTCTGTGGTAGGCTGAAATATAGAATCAGAATTATGCATTAAATAACTTCAGTAGAAATCAAGAGAGGAACCAATATGCAGTGCATGTATAGGCAAACTTCCTATCTTTATGGTATGTAGGGCAGGGACATTAAGATGAAGGCTTTTCAGCTGTAAATATTGCCACCATCTCACCTACCCTAGTCAAATTCCTACATTCTCCAGATGAGAAACGAAAATGCTCCTGGCTTCTGCACATATCAGACCAGAATAAAAATCAGTGCTTCAACCAGGCAGGCGAAAAACTGAGCCCCCCCCACCACCACCACTAAACATAACACATTTCTTGAGTCTGACTAACCCATACTCATAAAATTCACATCTGAGGGCCTTTTCAGCCACACCCATAACTTTCTTTCTTGCCTTCTGTGAGTCCCTTAGCTGCCTACTGTCTGAAGCCAAGAAGACAAAAGGATTTGTTGCCCTACTCTCTAGTGGTGCCCATATAGAATGAGGAGATGCTTTTGCCTGAAAAAAAAATTAACTGAGGTTATCCTTCCACGATGGACCAGTTTCTGGAGCCAGTCTCCCTAAATATGAACTTCAAGTGTGTGGAGATCGTGAATCTTAGTCAAACATCAGCGTTTATCTTTGGAACTCCATTATCCCATCTCAGGTTTGGGATACCTCATGCAAATAAATATCTTGGAAAAAAATATCTTTTTCACACCTGAAAAAAGATCTAGCGACTTCCATTTTTACTGGTATTTTCCCTAGTTCTGATCCAAATGGTGCAAAGTTCAGTCTTATTGTCTCTCCAGTTTTCCACCATACCACTCCATTTAGCTCCTAACTCCTGTACATAGTCTCTCTAACATTATAACATTGGCATATTTAAGGGAAACTGTCTATTTTTATTAAGATGTAACTCTGCAACATTCCCAAAGTAGTCCAAAGTCTCCAGGAGCTTTAGCAGTGCTTTCTTAGGACTGTTATGCCATAAGGAGCAGTCACCCACAAACCATGCATCTAATACTGTTTTCTTAACAATCAAAATAATCCTCTAGTCCTGGTGTTTGTTGTGATAAAAAAAAAAAAATCACAAACCCTTGTTGCTGGAAAAAATAAGAATAAGGGAGGGAGATTAACTACGATGGTGGGGGGGCCCAGGTTATTTATTTTATTTTTATTTTTTATTTTACATTTGTTGACCGGGAGGATCCGACTGGATGCATGTCCATTTTCAGCGGAGGCCAAGCTCCAAGCACATGTTACAGAACATTTGACTGACAATGAAACAAATTATACATTCAAAATAAGAGCATTCTAACTTATTCTTTATAATTTATTTTAATGTAAGAGGTTAGTAAGGAGAATAGAATAATTATGAATTATAGACAGTTGTGACAGTCTAGAATGGACTATCCCGGTTTAGGCAGTGGCAGCATTGAGCCCAGATGAGTTTTTAGCTTAGTTTTAAATTGACTTAAAGTAGTGATGGATATAATATCATGGGGAAGTTTGTTCCAAATTTTACCTGCAGCGTTGGTGAGGAGGAAGTCTCCAGCAGAGTTATTAGTTTTGTGAGTTTGGATTAGGAGATGGTTGGATGATCTCAATGGGGGATTATTACAAAGGAAGTAATGCTTTGAGGAAGGAGCATATTCAGGGTTATAAATGATTTTGTGAGTAAGGACTAGAAGGTTGAAAGTAATTAGGTTAGGAAGCTCAGACCAGTTGAGTTTTGCTAAATTGAACAATGATGGGTCCTATATGGGACCCAGTTACAAACCTTGCAATATGATTGTAGCATTTTGAGAGTTTGTTCATGACAGTTTTACTTATGTTATGAAGTAAGGGGACAGTACAGGAGTGATGAGAGAAGGTGAGTCTGGGCAATGGCCATTTTAGCTTGGGGGTAAGGAAGCTTTTTATTTTATATAGAGAGCCTAGTTTCTTGTTAATGGTCTTAATCATTTGGTTTACGTGTATATCAAATTTTAGTTTGTTGTCTATGGTTACCCCTAGTAGTTTTGTCGAGAGGTCCGGAGAAATTATGGTCCCATCCTTTGCTTGGATAGAAAAATTAATGGGGTAGGATTTTTTTGTTGGTAGAAACAACAACATTTTAGTTTTTTTTGGATTGAGAATCAGGCGACGACTGGAGAGCCAGTTTTCTATTTTACTGAAAGTAGACTGGGAATGCCATCAGTTTGTGAGTTAAATTGCTAATGGCGTATGATAGAAAAGCCTAAAAAAAACAAATAACCTTGTAATCTTGTAGTAGCCTAAAGCTTTTACAAGTGCACCAACTGCACACTTGTGTCTCTCCCTTTTGTAAAGTCTTGCTGGGTTTGCTTCACAACCTTAAGGGCCTATCTTTTTCAAGGCATCCTGCGAGTACTCTGGCCAAGATATAAGTATCAGATTGCAGCAGAGAACTCAGCCTGAAAATTGTCTGTCTATGAAATATTTTTTAAATCAGACAAAATCATTTTTTTCTTTAATCCCTCTTGATCTTCATTCTTTCCCCCAATAATGCAGCTGTTTTAAAAAATAATTCCATAGTATTCTATTATCTGAAAGGGCACGACAGTATCTCCCACTCTAATTCTTTAAAGCTACAACTGCCTTTTGGTTTCTTCTGTTTTTTTGTTTCTGAGCTAAACATTAGAAGATCATAAATATCTGGTCCAGAAAAACTGCTGAAGTTGCTGTCATTTAGCTGACACTTTCCTGATGGGTGATTTCTCCCTTTTATTTAAGGCCCACTGTAGTGGATATGCTGCTTTATTATGTATCCACACTGTAACAAGTCTTACAATTTCTAATCTGCCTCTCCGTCTGAGCAGTGTTATGGAATGAGTTCACAACAGCTCGCAATGCCAGTCACATTACTTTCTTTTTTGTCCTTCTTAAACAGTTTCACTCACTATCCTAAACTTGTCGTTTCATCAGTATACATGGAAATGTTTGGCTCAGTTTTCCAACTTGGTTTAATATACTTCCTCTAAAACCACCTCTGTCTAAAATTGCCATACAGTGATCAGACTGGGATCACCAGACTCTGATAACTTAATATTGTTGAAATAAACAGCAGCAATAAAATGTTTCTTACTAGCAGTAATTACCATGGCAGTAGTACACATGACACCTACTGTAAGGGTTTCACAGCAGCCATGGAGCTGACAAACATACCTTTTCTGTAATTCAGTTAACTGAGGAACAAAATGCTGTTTTCCCCACTGGTATTCTAGCCAAAAGAAGGCCTTGTATTGACATCCCCATTACAATAACCAAGAGTTTCTATTTCCCATTTTATTCAACATATTGTAGTAAAACCAAAACATCCGACTGGCATGGCCCTAAGAGATTTCAGATAAGATATGCACCCCCTTCTGTTTTCACTTTAGTGATGCACACTTGCATAAGATATGTACCCCCTTCTGTTTTCACTTTAGTGATGCACACTTGCATAAGATATGTACCCCCTTCTGTTTTCACTTTAGTGATTCACACTTGCATAAGATATGTACCCCCTTCTGTTTTCACTTTAGTGATGCACACTTGCATAAGATATGTACTCCCTTCTGTTTTCACTTTAGTGATGCACACTTACATTTAATTCTTGCACCCTAGAGCAGTATGGAATAACTAAATGGCTCCTTCTCTTTGCAGTGCAAATCACAGAAAATAAATATAACCCATCTCCTTCAACGCTTAAATACTTTGCCAACTGTTGTTTTTTTTTTTGGAGTGCAATGCATTCCCCATTGCGAAAACATATCAAGTATAGGTCTTTGATAATTGCTGCATTTTAACCATTTAACTTATATAAACCAAACTTAACAGTACACACAGTGAAAGCATCCACATGTTTTCATCATGCAGCAAGATTATTCCACAGTTGCAACAATTTTATGCAGTGCCTCAAGAAACATCCTTAAAAAAAAACTCCCTCTCAAATTCTTCTGTCACTTTGATATAAAGCTTAGTCCACAGTTTCTCTACTCAGAGATTAAGGAAAGGAAATATCACCAGACGAGATCTGTGTAACCTCTTCAGACTGGTGTAAGAATCGGACATAATTAATTAAAAAATGCATTGTTTGAAATGAGAAATTATAACATTAGAAAATATAACCACTTATTATTTGTTTACTGACTGTTGATTGTTCCATCCTTTCATCCCCATCAAGAACTGTGAGAAGGGATGGCCTTCAGCAAGCATCAAAAATCTCACCTTCAGCATCTCCAGAAAGTAAGCCTAAGGAAGCATGAAGAGAACAAAGTGCATACATGGAAGCTGCAAGCTCGCATGCAAGTTTTCCTGGAGAAAAATAATACTGTCCTTCTACAGTCTATATTAGACTTTCTTCACATCTATGCACTAACCAGGACTTACTGACATTCATCCTATCATAGTGTCCCCATTTATCACTTCCTAGGGCAACCACAAACCTCTCATCGTAAAGAAAAGGGCAAACAAAAATTCTCTTTAAATTGTCAATCCAACTTTGGGAGAAAGCTGGGCTCATTTATTTCAAAATTATGAAGTGGCGCAAGCATACACACACGCATGCGCGCACACACATATATATATATATATATATAAAGGTTGAAAGGACTATATTAAAAGCTTACCTTTTGCACTTGTCTTCCATTTATCATTGCCCTGTGTTAACGTATTAAACTACCCCCTGCACTCAGTTACTGAGATTTGCCACTGCTTTATTAAAGCTTACTTTTCCATTTTTGGTCTCCAGACATAATTCTTTTAGAGTCTGGAATAGAGAAATCCTCTTACTTTCCATCTTAATCAACTCTTCTAGGTCAGCCAGTGGAAGAAATCTTTTCTGGGTGCCAAAGTGAACAAAAGATTTTGTCTGGCTTTCTGGAGATAAAGGGTCATCTAGGACTGTTTCCCTTCTGGTGACATAATAGGAGAGGCAGCGAAAAAAAATGCCCCTTTCTTTGGTCTTTCTCCAAGCATCTAGACAATAAAAAGCTTGTAGCAGTCCTTACTGACAACTTAAATTTGACTAAGACATTAACTTTGTTGTCTCCAAAACTTATCAAAATCTAGGCAGACCCTACACAATTAGGCCAATTTCGACTCAAATTATTAATCCTATCTGTTCAGTCTCACTCTACACAACCTACTATATGGTGCCCTTGTATTAACTAATATCTGCATGGAGTCAAAAAATTTAATTGAAAAATGCTACAGCAGAACACCGAAGTTTGCCACTAATCTTCCCAGCAGGGTACTAAACTGCATCCAGCAATTACAATGACTAGAACTAAGTAACACCCTGAACTTATACCCTTTTGAAAACTGTGCACAGTGTACCTAACAAATGTTCAACTATCGGAAAGATAACACAGGATATTCCTAAATGAAAGATTAGGTCCCAACAATTAAAACATCAAATCTACTAATCACTTCAACTCCTTTTATTCTATGTACGTCACTAAGCTCTCAACCTCCCTTCCACCAGAACTTAACTGTAAATAACTCAAACAGTTTCCTTTTTTTTTTTTACTGGCCTGTGCCTAGTCAGACCATCTCTGTAAGCAGATGCAATAAATAATGAGAGAACTTATTTTGCAGAGGATTCCAACTGCTCTGTACGTTGAGGCTTCTTGAATAACCCAGCATTGTCACAGTGTCCAGATGCATTTCTGCCTCAGGATGGCCATTGTTACCATCAACTGTCTTTTTCCCTGATTTTTGCATGAGTTTGGGGTGTCACATTAATAGTAGTCATCTCTCAGTGCCATTCTTCTGTCCATAAATGCTTGACTGTCTTAGGACTTCTGTCAAGCAACCTATCCATTTCATGGGTGGACATCCTTGTCTCAAATTTTTTGCTTCCTGTCTCATCCAAATTCGTTTTACTAAATCTTCATCTGCTTTTATGCACATGTGGCTGAACCACTGTAAGCTGCTGTGCTTGACCTTTTTTGCAGTCAGAATTACTTTGGCTTCAGCTCTGATGATGTCATTTCTTCTAGTATCCATAGTGTGCATCCTTCTACTAATCTCCAGCAGTTCATTTCCATCACCTCAAGCTTCATCAGCTGCTTTGCTTTTTCTGCCCATGTTTCTGGACCACACAGAAGCACTGGTCACAGCTGCTTTGGCATTGTTGTGTCACACACTACCCCTGACACTTTGAGCACCGAACTTCTGGTTCTGGTTTTGGCACTGACCTCCTTATTCCTCTACCACATCTTCCATATAATTAAAGCTTTTAACCTGTTCTACTATGTCCCTTCTGTCTCAATTTTCAGCTTCCATTTACCCCATTTGCTACCATGACCACTAACTTATATGTACTCTTTCGTCTCTTGTGCCTTTACTTTTATATTCTACTCCCCATATATACTGAAATTCCTGTTCATTGTCCACTTCTAGTGTTATATCATCTGGCTACTGTATGTGTGTTTATCCGCCCCTCTGGTTTGCCAGTGTAGTCCATTGTTAGTATGAGCAGAAATAGATTCAGAGCCCTGATGCACACTCGTTCCCAATGGGAACCCCTCTGAGTTTGAACACTGTTTGTACTTGTGTTATTGAGTCTTTGTACACTGCCTGCAGTAATTCTACTAAGGTTTCCACGACTTTGAACTACTGTAGGACCCCACAAATCAGCTTTCTTGGGACATTGCCTTATACTTTTATGTCTAAGAATACACAGTTGGACTTCTTCACTACCTGCATCCCTGCAGGCATGTAGTTAGTTATACTTCTCACTCACTGGAATCTAAACTGCTTGTATTCTATCTTACTTTCTGTTCTTCTGTATATTTATCAGCCTCCTCCTCCAGCATCATGCATTGTGGCAGGAGTTTGATATCTCAGTATTTCCCATAGTTGTGAATATCTTAATTTTCTTCTTGTAAAATGGCAATAGAATGCTAATTCTGTAATTATCTGGGTATGCCTTTCTCTCCATGCTGTAATGAATGCTCTCAGGAGCCAGATCTCCCCAAAGGAATCACAGCTCCAGAAATTATACATTTAATGCTACGCTAATTCAACCTTTTAAAAAATTCCTGTTGGTCCTGACAGTTCAAACCTGAATATTAAGTATGTGAACAAATTTGATTTTGCTCTGGTTGTAATCTGATGGGCATGTTCCACATTCCAAAAAAAAAAAAAATGAATAAAACCACAAGCAGGAAGAAAGTCACAAACCACAGGATGCAAGCAATAAGAGCCAAAGAATCCACACTAAAAGAGGATTTCCAGCCAAAAAATGAAGTAGCAAGTACGCCAGTAACTCCAACAATTACTTCTAGTTTATTGCAACAGAAGGAATTGTAGATAAGCGCTTTCGTCCCAAATAATAACAGGAACTTCATCAGATACAAACTACAGAAATGCATTCTTTTAACCACTTTTTAGCATGATGTCATTTCCTGATCTAGTCAAATGCATTCAATTAAGGCTTAAAGCAACACAGGAATAAAAAGGAAAAAGACAAAAGAAAAAAGACAAAAGACAAATGCAGCAATAATACATAAAATTAAATTAATTATTGTAGCCACAGATGTAACCATCCCAAAATAAAACTAGACTAGAATAAGTTGTAGAATACTGTTATGTAACAATTTAAATATCTAAAGTGTATAAAACCGCTATATAAATTACACATAAAAACTATCCTAAATGGATATAAAATGGATACAAAATAGCCCAAAAAATACATAATGAGCTTGTGGGTTCAACCCAGTAGCAAAACAATAACTCCCAACCATCATGATACATATAAAATTGAACAAAAATATGTGAAATAAAATTAAAATTGTTAAAATAAAAATTCATCTGTTCAGTGTTTAAGTTTTAATAAATAACTAATGGACAGGCTGTCTTTCAAACCTGGCCAATGTAGAGCATCTAGTCGTAACTGCCAGGTTAGATTGGCCTTCTCAAGAAGATAGGGACATGCTTTTATATTTTTCTTGTACCTCTAAGACCAATTTAAATTTATGATTATGAAAATCGCTAATGTGCTTGGCAAGAGTGTTGACTTCACTCTGATCCCTAATGTCTCTCAAATGTTTGCTAATCCTAATCTTAAGTTTACGTTCGGTTTTACCAACGTAAAAACATGGACAGTTTGAACAAATAGCGCAGTAGACTACCCGCTCTGTAACACAACTGCATCTACCTGGGATCTTAACCATGACATTATTAATTCTGCACAGTTTCCAAAATGTGTGAACAAAATTCACAAGTTCTGCACTTAAACATATGTCCATATCTGGGATGTCTAGATATGTGTTCAAAAATGTCCTTTAAATTATGTCCCTTTTTAAATATGCACAAAGGTTTCTCACCCAAAATGTTAGATGTCCCTCTCATGACTAAGTAACTTCCAATTTTTATTGAGAATGTCCCTTATGTGTTGTGCATCACATGAAAAAGGTACAGAAAAGCTAGAGTTGTAGTTAGTAACTACTAGTTCTGTGGAATTACCATTATTCCCAACCGGAATATCATTAGTTTGATAGCTCAAATTCTGAGTGGAGTTGGGGATATTTGTTACTGTCACCATCTCTGAAGTGAGTGGCGTAGTATTTGAAGGCCTCAAATTAGATGTACCCAGAATTGGCAAAACATGGCCCGGTATTCTTTTAGGTCTCACTTCAGACATAATATTGGTAATTAACTGTAAGGGGTACCTTCTCTTAAGAAACATTTCTTTTAAATTGTGGCACTCATTAATAAAGGCTGACCGTACAGTAATCATACATGCTGCTCGTACAAATTGTCCTTTTACCACAGCACATTTCTGTGTAAGGGGGTGACAGCTATCATAATGAAGGAAACTGTTGGAATATGTTTCCTTCCTAAATATTTCGGCCACAAATCTTTCTTCTACTATATCCTTTTTAATAACATATCTAGGTATGACATCTCTGTGTTGTTAAAGTTATGGGTAAACTTCAAAAAAGGGGTGGTCAAATTGATGTAATCCAAAAATTCAGAAAGTTGTTCTTTGGGGCCTTCCCATAAATTAAAGATATTGTCGAAATATCTCATGTAAGTGTGACAGAAAAAAGTAGATGTCCTCAAAAATCTCTCCTCCCATTCAAGCATAACAATGTTTGCGTAGATCCCCCCACAAGCAGAACCCATCGCAACACCGTGCAATTGTAAATGGTATTCATTGTCAAACAAGATATAATTATTCCTAAGAACCATGTTCATAAACATTTATGCGCTCCTGTGCAACCCCCTTTGAATGGAGAAAATAACAAAACCATTCAACCCCTAATGTGTGTGTGATTACAGAGTATAAATCAACCACATCTATTGTAATAAATAGAAAATCTGGGTTGAAACTGATATTTATTTTACTGAGAAAATCCCACGAATCAATACATAAATGAGTTCCCTCATGTAAAAAATGCTTTAACTGAACCTTCAGAAATTTTGCAAGCGGGTGGATGACTGAACCCCTAGCATCCACAGTTGGGTGCATGGGGGGCACTTGAATGTTTTTATGGAGCTTCGGTAGTCCAAAGATGGTTGGTGTAATAGGAAATTCAACCAACAAGTAATGTAATTCATGAATAGTAATGGACCCCTCAATAAACAGGTCCTGAAGGAATCCATTAATTTTCCTGTATGAACCATTAAGTTCATTCAAAGAACTCTTGCAATAAGTTTCAGTGTTCAAAATAGTCTTCATTTTTGAAATATAATCATCAGTTTTCATAATAACAACCCCACCCCCTTATCTGGTTTCATTATTCTACTATCATGCATTTGTTTCAATCTTTCTAACTCATTTTCTTCGTCCCCAGTTTGTTTAATGGTAAAATTCTTACTTCTGGATTTATAGCATAAATTTCTTGTGTCTAATTCACAGTTTCTTTCAAAAGAAGCCAGGACAGGGTATGAGCTGGAAATTTTAAATGGTTCACATACATGTTCCACACCTTGAAACATTAAATTTAAATTTAATTTTGTAACATATAGTTTAAGATCTAACAAAGTGTTAACAATATTGACATGATGCCTGGGAATAGATGTAAAACCTTTAGTGAAAAGGTCACATGTCGTAACATTTAGTACTACATCAGAAATATACTCCTCTGCCCTAAGGGATAGCAATTAATCAGAGAGGACTGCAACAAGTTCTATTTTCAATGTCATCTTTAAGTTCCAATCTTTTATTTGACAACTTGTTCTTCTGTTATGAATGCACATAAATTAGGGCTTTCTGCTTTTTTTAATTTCTCCAAATATTTTGGGTTTCTATTACCATGACGGGAATGGACCCCGTCCCTAAGTCAAAGTATAATTAAATTTCATGAAATTAGTATTGTTTCAATCTTTGATGTCAGTTGGAACTGCTCTTCGCATCACCCGCAGTGTGCCCAGTAATGACTCCTCCTGCAAATTCGTATGGAG
The DNA here is from genome assembly GCF_019279795.1 of Protopterus annectens. Classification (NCBI taxonomy): domain Eukaryota; kingdom Metazoa; phylum Chordata; order Ceratodontiformes; family Protopteridae; genus Protopterus; species Protopterus annectens. Next base: position 279,360,909 of record NC_056741.1, read on the forward strand.
TTACATGTATTGGCAACGTATCTAAATATGATTGTAGATTCTCTTTTATAACACCTGTTGCTCCTACTACTATTGGAACTATCTGGGTATCTTTCTTCCACATTGCTGTCTTTTCTGCCTCAAATCCTGATATTTTATGACTTTGTCTCTACACAAGACACTGTATTCACTGGATGTGGTAATTTCACTGATCAATGCTACTTTTGTCTTCTTTTCATGGACCACTATATCCAGTTTTCTAGCATCTATCTTTTGAACTGTTGATAATGGATGATCCCATGTGATGTAGACTTCATCATTTTCTGTGATGCTTTGTGGCTCACATTTCCAGTGTTTTTCAGCCACTTCTGTACCATGTTTGCACAATCCCCAGTGTAACAGTCTTGCCACATTATTATGCCTTTCAGTATACAGTCCTTCTGACATTAGTATGTCGCAACCAGCAATGAGGTGTGCAACTGTTTCCAGTTCTATTTTACAGAACCTACGTTTGTCTGTTTCTCCCACCTGTTCAATGGACTTTGTAAGCCAACGTGTATGTAGTCCACTATCTTGTGCCACCAATATTAACCTTTCATCTCTTGGTTTGAATTTGCCTCTCCTTAACCATTCCTGTATTCATTCCTGATCAACATGAGGTTCTTCCAGCAGTTTTCTGTACTTGCAACTATATTTATGCATTTTCCACATTTCTTGCCTTCTCACCTGGTCCTTCACCTTGTATTTTTTTTTTTTTTTTTTTTTTTTTTGGCACATTCAGTTGCTACCTGATATTTATCTACTTGTGGTTTGATTTCCATTCCTGCTTGATGCCGATATGGTTCCGCTAGACTAATCAGGGAAGTCATCTTAGATTTATTCTCCTCATGTTTCAAAACTTTCACTATGTTTGGGTCTTGTGAAGTCAGCAGATATTTGTGGAGTCCCATGATTGCAGATCTATACATGTGTAATCAATTTCAAGGAGGCCTATCCCTCTTTCAGAATGGGGAATATATAATCTTGGTATGCACTGATTTTTATAGATCATTTGGTGAGCATGAAGCATCCTTCTTGTTTTCCTGTCTAATCTATCCAACTTGTTTTGGGACCAATAAATCATTCCAAAACTGTAAGTTAGGACAGGAAGAGCAAATTGGTTTATAGCTTGGATTTTGTTCTTATATGTCAACGCTGTTTTCAGGATTAATTTAAATCTTCTGAAGTACTCCTTACTAAGTTTTATTGACATTTGTTCATGTTTTATTGTTGACTCTTCATCAGTTCCCAAATATTTATACACTCCCTCTTGCTCAAGTTCTTTTATATCACATTCTTATCCAAAACTGATGTTTTATTGCTTCTGCAGTTTTCCTGCTTTAAAGGTTGCTTTTGCACATTTATCAAGACCAAATGACATGCATATATCATCTGAAAAAGTTTTGTCAACTTGCAGTTGTGCTTTCAGTTCCTCATCTGATGAGCTATACAGTTTCAAATCATCGAGCTGCTCCATGAGATGTCCTTCTTTTCATATGCTGCTGCATCCATAACACAAGGGAGTCTGCCTCTGATTGACTCATGTACATCCGGCCATTTTACAAAAGATAGATGCTACTTCAAGGGTGCTTGTGACGTCCCGCGTCTCTCTCTCTCTCTCTCTCTGCAGATGTAGGCCCATAAACAGAAGTCGGACACAAAACTGACATCAGCACGCACCTACCTCAGAACTTTTCTGCCGCCTGTGTGACTGCCAGCTCCGGTTGTCACTCCTTCAGAAAAAAGAACTCGCCTTGTCCGACTTCAGATAAATACCCATACAGTTTTTGATATTCCTTCTGCTACTGCTTTGGGGTTTCATGTCAGGTAGAAAGAGCAAGTGCACGTGTGGAGGCAGATTCCACATAAAGATTCGCATGAGCTCTGCCTGTTTTGTTTAGGCCAAGAACATGACCACACTGCTTGTAGTATTTGTCAGGAGTTTGTCCCCAAAACCCTCAGAAGTCGCCTAGCAGCCTTAAATCTTTACTTAGAAAACCAGTGACTCAAATGTCTGATTAATGCTATGGATCCGACGTTGGGTTCCTTGGATGAGCCGCCAGTCAAGGCCCAAAAATCGTGGCCTGAACCAACTGCTGTACCCTCTATTCTAACAGTACGTCTCGAGGCTGGTGAAGGCCCGGAGTCTGAGCTGGAATGCTTGGATCTTTCTTTTGCGGATACCCAGGAGGAGGCCATCAAAGAAACCACTGGCACTTTCCAGAGGGAATCGCAGACGTCTGAACTGGTCACCAGGAGGGAACCTAGGCTCATCATTTCCTAGGGCCTGTGTGGGGTCTCTCAAATTGTACTTGGCTAGGATATTTCCTCAGACATTGTGGAGTGCCGTCCGGCCCTCTGTCACTCCACTGCATCTCTGATAGCTCTGCGTTAGAGTTCCACAAAACGAAGAAACAAAACACCAAGCATCTTGCTCCTTTTCCGACGCCTGCACCCTCCCACCAGCTACCTGACTGACAGGCCTTTACTCAAGGCCTTCTAAACGCATCCCTTGCCTTACATCAGGCTCCTGCTCTGGTCCAGGCCTGTACTGCGTCTACCCCTAAGGGTAAACTTGTTTCTGACATCTCAGCTGAAGAAGAGTATTCTCCAGGAGAAGAATCACTCACAAACTGCCCAAATTGCTTCCCATGTGGGGTACTCTTCCCCAGAGGAGGAGTCCAATGGCACAGATTCCCCAGGGGAAGATATTACTTTCGAGGAAACTATTGCTCAAATGAAAGACTTTTTTTCATGTGAGACACTAGCCCGGTCACCGAGACATAAAAGAGGTATTATGACCTTTTACAAATGGAGTCTCCTAATCCCTTTGGTGTACCTCCAGTGCACCCAGCTTTCTTGGATTCCCATCCCCCTCCCCACATCCAAAAGCCAAGGTAGGTATTACAAAGTCCCTGAGGATGCAAACTTCCTTAACAAAGCTCCTCCTGCAGCCCCTTCCATCATTGCAGTGGCTGCAGACAAAACCTCCAAGTTATTGCCTTCCACCTCCCTCCTTCCCTCTGACAAGTAGAGCAGATTAATGCTAGGGAAAAAAGTCTATACATTCTCTACCTTAGCAGTGAGAGCCATTAACTACCAGACTCACATGGGCCAATACTCCCTGGCTGTGCTTTCTGATGTGGCTAAACAATTGGGGGAACTCCCTGACTCCCCAGCCAAGGCTAAAATCTCTACTCTCCTGAATTCCTGCTCTCAAGTAACTAAGCACTTTATCAAGTGCAGTTATGATACAATAGAGGCCTCATCTAGGGCTGCTGCCTTGGGGTCTGTCATCAGGAGTTATTCCTGGCTTAGGTTGCAGCCTCTCCCTGGTGACATTACGTCTAAACTCCTAGATGCTCCCTTGGACAACAAAGCATTATTTGGTTCAGCAGCTGCTGAACTTTTCAATGCCCTTCAAGAGAAAGGTAAGGAACTACAGGATCTGAGACACATTTTTGTCTCACCAGTTCCACACTGTCAAAGTAACTACCCTGCCAAAACCTCCTTGGTGAGAAGGCCTGCTAGACGAATGCCAACCAAAGGCAAAAATGATTCCAGGAAACAGTCCTCTAGGTCTGGTCCCTCTACTCCTGCTCCCAAACAGCCCTTTCAGGCTAAGCCTGGTAGCCTGTGACTACCAGGCATTGGATCCAGACAACGCTCTTTCCATTCATCAGGTTACCCAGGACTCTTGGGTCCTCTCTATAACAAAACAGGGGTACTTCATGACCTGGGAAACCAAACCTACTCCAAAAGGGATTCAACAACCTCCTCGAGACCAGCTGGCTTCCTTTCCTCCTGTTCTTCAGGAGATCCTCACATGAGGAAGAATACAAGAAGTTCCTCCTCATGCAAGAGGAAAGGGATTTTACTCCAGGATGTTCCTAGTTCCCAGGAAAGAAGGTCCCTAGAGACCAATCCTGGATTCATCCCATCTCAACACCTTCCTCCAGGTGCTCACCTTTTGGATGCTAACTCTTCCTACCCTCCTTCCCCTGATCCTCCCCCAGGCCTTCTTGGTACCCTTGGATATAAAGGATGCCTACTTACACATCCCAATCCACCCCCTCTTTAGGAAATTCCTCTGCTTCTCAATGGGTTCTGCACACTTTCAGTTCTGTGCTTTGCCATTTGGTCTCTCTGCGGCCCCAAGAGTGTTCACAAAGTGCCTAGCACCAGTCACGGCCTTTGCCAGAACAAGGGGAATCCAACTCTTCCCCTATCTAGATGATATCCTGATACAGGCCCTGTCAGTTCCAATAATCATACAACACCTAGACTTGCACTATTTCCCTCTTGAGAAGTCTGGGGTTCATTATAAATCTCAAAAAATCATCCCCGATACACTCACAGGATCATGTGTTCCTGGGGTGTAGGATCCTAACAGAAAAAAATGATCTTCCCCCAGAAATAATTTTCTCTCACTTCTTGTTTCAAGGGCTCCTGGGATTCATGGCTTCCACCATCCCCATGGTACCCTTGGCAAAGCTTCACATGAGGAAGCTCCAATGGTACTCGAACAGTCTGGAAACAACCTCTGCACCCCGTTGAAGTTCATTGTTTTCCATGCTTCCATGCCTTTCCAGTGAATTGAATTGGTGGATAGCCTAGATAAAGGCCAACCCAGGCCTGCCTTTCCAGTGAATTGAATTGGTGGATAGCCTAGATAAAGGCCAACCCAGGCCTGCCCCTACAATCCCTGCCCCCAAGCAGAACCTCTTAACAGATGCTTCAGACACAGGTTGGGAGCAACCTTAGGAGAATGGAGAGTGAGAAACTCCTGGACCCTCACTCAACAGAAAGAGCACAGTACTCAGTGAGGTGCTTTCGCAGCTCCTGATACCATCTACTTCTGATTCGTAGGCCTCTACTGAGACCCATTCGGAGTTCGGTATGCCATGAGATGCTTCAATTATGGAACCCGTGGATGTCTCTACCTTGGATGGGTCCGGAGCCGCTGTACAGGCACCGGCTTCTGAGGGTGTTTTCAGGCCTACAGATCTGTATATTAGACCAACGTCATCTTCAAAACTAACGCCAAAATCTCGACCTGTGCCTAAAAAAACGATGCCTAGGCCACATGTGCAGGCCCCTTTGCCTAAAAAAATAAATGATCAAAATGGCTGAAGATTTAATTACTCTGATCAGGGGTAGCCAACCCCCCCCCCCCTTCTAAGAGGCCTAGGTAAGATATTGACTATGAATCTTCTGAACAGGATTCTATTTCTTCTGACTCTTCTAATGAACAGGAATTGTCTATACCTACGTATGAGGACTCTGATGCAGAAGATTCCATTCCTTCTGCTTCTCCCCCTGAGGGTTTTTCTTTTGGGGAAATTTTACATACCTTAAGGGAACATTTCCACTGGGAAAGTCAGGATTTTTCTGAATCTAAAAAGAGACTTAGGGATTTTCTTCTTCTTCCTCAGAATAGGCCTTTGGTTATACCTCCTGTTCTAGACATTGTTGATGTTTTTTCAGAATCTAGTATGGCTCCTGATTCTCTGCCTCCGGCTCCTTGTAAGCCAGACAGATACTACAGGGTTCCTTACTCCCCCAAATTCCTTTTCAAAAATCCTGTTGCGGATCCTGAAACCATTTCTCAGGGTCCCAAGGGCATTAAGGCTTCTACTGCTAAAAATCCTACCCCTTCTGATAGAGATTCCAGGGCGTTGGATAGATGGGGTTAGAATGTTTACACTTCTGCACCCTTGGCAATCATGGCTTTAAACTGTCAATTTCATATGCTAAAATATCAGCAGCATATCATGGGACTGCTTAAACAGAAAATGATGTTGATTTCTGACTGTGTAGAAAATTGCATTCAGCTGAACAAGTTGGAAAACATACTTTGCAATGTGGTTTTGATTCTTTGGAGGCCTCTTGCAGAGCTGCTGTAACTGGGTCTATGCTAAGAAGGCATGCTTGGCTCAAAGAGCAAACTCTGCCTGATCATGTTCATAGGTAGATACTAGACTAGCTGCCTGAGGGCATTTTTAAGCCTAGCCAGAGTGTGTCGGCTTTCGCCGCCCCATTGATTAACTGAGCCTCTGTCAAGCAGAGCCAATGAAGTGATCCCAGGGGTGTATTTTCTGTTGCCCATCCACTCGTCAAGGCTTCTCTTGAAGAGTGTTAGTGGGGGGCTCTGCCTAATGTAGTTAGGAATTTTGTTCCAAAGCATGGGGAGTCTCTGTGACAGGAATCTATCCCTCCAACATGTTCTATTTATTGTTGTGGCGAGGTTTAGCTCACTAGAGCGTGTGGCTCGCAGTGACTTGGATTTCTTTAGGTGGAGCATGTCCATCAATTCTGAGTTGGACATGACTTTGTAAGTCAGGCAGAGATCACCTTTGAGTAAGTGATATGCCACTGAGTACAGCTTGAGTTTTTTCAGTCGGGCTGCATATAACATATGTTTGAGGCCAGTAATCCTCTTGGTGAGGTGCTTTTGCGGTCTTTCCAGCTGTTGGAAGTGTCTTGTGAGGTACATCTCAAATGGGGCATTGTACTCTATGATGAGTCTGATGAGTGACGAGTAGAGGGGCACTATAACCTTTTTATTTCTAGATGCGAACCCCTTAGTAATTAGATGGGCCACATAGAAGGATTTCCTAACTACTTTGGAAATATGATTGTCAAAAGAGAGACTACGATCTACCTGGGTCCCCAGATCTCTTATTACCCCTTCTGTATTAAGGGGGCTGCCGCCTATGTGGTAATTCGTGGGTGTTTTGTTTTTCCCAAACGAGATGACTATGCATTTTTTGGCATTTAGCTTGAGGCCATGACTTTGACACCGTGTCTGTCTCAGTAAGGCCTTTTTGAAGGATGTCCGTGTCAGCCGGAGAGTCAATTATGGCTCCCAGTTTGCAGTCATCGGCGAACTTGGTTAGCCATAGTCCTCCTGTGTCTACCTGTACTTCAAAATTGTTGGATGCTCCTTTACAACAGGACCGTCTCTTTGGTAATAAGGCTGAAGAAGTTCTAAAAAAGATGGAAGATAAAGCTAAATCTATGCAAACTGCGAAAGATTTCTTACAAGTGCAACCTCCAAGATTTAATAGGCACTGGCCTACTAAGAACTGGTCCTTTCCAGTTCCTTCGAGAGCCACTCAAGTCAAACCCAGACATTCCAAAGGCACCAGGTTTCAGTCCCAAGGGACTTTCAGAACAAAACAATGGGGTGCCTCCTCTTCCAAATCTGGAAACAACAAGACATCTCCCTGTGGTAAGCAGTCTCATTGACATCCCTTTACACTTACCAAGCACTTACCTTTTAGCCGCCCCTTTGGGGGGAAAACTGGCTTTTCATGCATAAAAATGGCAATTTATAACCCAGGACAAATGGGTTTTAAATATAGTATCCCAGGGAAACAGATTTCATTATCACGTTGCCAATTCCAAACGGATGGCCAGACCTGCCCCCAAATCAGTGGGCAGAGGCCCAGAAAAAAGTACTTTCCCTCATGAGCATGGGGGCTATTCAACTAGTACCAGAAGAGGAAAAGGGACAAGGTTTCTATTCCAGACTTTTCCTGGTACCCAGAAAAGGCAAATCTTGGCATCCAATTCTGGACTTATCTACTCTAAACACCTTTCTGGACATCCCAAAATTCAAGATGCCGACTCTTTACCAGTTACTTCCTATGCTAGGCAAAGATGCCTGGTTGGCAAGTCTAGATTTAAAAGAGGTTTACCTGCATATCCCAATCAGGGAATCTTGCAGAAGATACCTCCGCTTCAAAGCAGTCCACTTGCATTACCAGTTCTCTGCACTGCCCTTTGGCTTATCTACTGCGCCCAGGGTCTTTACAAAGTGCCTGGCTCCAGTAATTGCATTTTGCAGACAAAGAAATATTCAAATATATCCATACCTGGACGATTGTCTAATTCAGGCAGAAAGCAAGGACATTCTTCTAAAACATCTGGCATTTGTAAAAAGGGTTGTAACTTGTCTAGGGTACACTATAAATGAAAAGAAATCACAACTGGTACCCTCTCAAAAAATTACATTCCTGGGTGCAAGCTTGAATACAACTGCCCAGATGGCTTTCCTTACGCCAAAGAAGCAATATCATTTGGTGACTTACTTCAAACAGGTGGCCACAAAAACCCTGCTTTCTGCAAGGCAAATACTGCAAGCCTTGGGGTTCATGGCCTCCTGCATTCTTCTAATTCCATATGCAAGACTGCATATGAGGAAACTTCAGTGGTATTTAAAAAGAATATGGAGTCAGCATTGTCACAGCCTGGAAACAATGATTCCCATCATACCTTGCCTGCACCTAGAGTTCCTATGGTGGGCAGAGGCCTGCCACCAGAACAAGGGACTGCCATTCACACCACCCCCTACCACCCAAACCCTAACTACAGACGCATCAGACTATGCATGGGGTGCTCATCTGGCAGGGAAGTGCATTCAGGGAAAATGGAGCCCAAATCAAATGCACCTTCACAGAAATCAAAAAGAAATGCTAGCTGTGCAGAATGCCAGCCTTCAAGGACTACCTTCTCCAGGATAATTACTAATAAAGATGGACAACACAACAGTTATGTGGTACATAAACAAGCAGGGGGGTACACACTCCTACCCCCTTTGCAGACTAGCCAAGGCATTGTGGAACACGGCCTTGAGCTATCAAGTACAACTACAAGCTCAATTCCTGCCAGGAAAGCTGAATACTCTGGCAGATGAACTAAGCAGAAATCTCATGGACCCACACGAATGGAAACTGGAACCACGGGTTTTCAACACGTTGACACACAAATGGGGGAGCCCAGACATAGATCTTTTTATCTCACCCCAGAACTATCAGTTGGACAAATTTTGCTCAAGAACTCACCACAAAAAAGCCTGGAAAGTGGATGATCTGTCCTTCAGCTGGAAAAAACTATCAGTCTATGCCTTTCCCCCTCTGCCTCTGCTCTCCAGTGTTCTACTAAAAGTCAAACAGGACAAACCAAGAATGATTTTGATTGCTCCAGACTGGCCTCGCCAACACTCATACCCACTTCTGCGCAGTGTGTCACACCTTCCACTGTGGCACCTGCCTCAGACACCTTACTTACTGTCTCAGCAGAACAACCAAACTCTGCACACTCAGCTCCAAAATTTGAATCTTGCAGTGTGGCTAATCACCTAAATTCACCCTTAGCATCCCTCAGCAAACCTGTGATGGATGTCATTTTGGAGGTGAGAAGACCTATTACTAGAAAATCTTATGCGGACAAATGGAAAAGATTCTGTGCCTGGAATAAATCTCAAGGGATAAGCACAGCAGTGCCCAACATTCCTCAGATTTTGCAATACTTAACTGAGATGCTTCACAAGGGCCTGTCCTTTTCTTCCATAAAAATCCATGCCTCAGCCATTTTAGCTCATTACAACACAGAACCTCCCCTCTTCTCTCATCCTCTGCTAAAGCAGTATCTCAGAAGGGCCAAAAACTTAAGACCACCCAGGAGAGCTCCAAAGCCTGCCTGGGACCTTAATTTTGTATTGAAGAAACTCACTCTCCCTCCTTTCGAGCCAGCTGCTACTGCAGACTTAAAATTTCTCTCCTGGAAAACAGCTTTCCTTTTAGCAGCCACTTCAGCTAGAAGGACTTCCGAATTACAGGCTCTTATGGCAGTGGACCCTTTCATCATTTTTCATGCGGACAGGGTATCTCTCAGAACCAACCCATCCTTCATGCCTAAGGTGGTATCTAGTGTGGCTCTTAATCAGACAATTCATTTGCCAACTTTCTTTCCCAATCCACAGAACAAGGGGTGGTGGATTCTACATTCATTGGATGTACACAGACAACTTAGATTTTACTTAAACAGGACTAAATCTCAAAGAAAATCTGAACAACTGCTGGTAGCATTTGCTGCAGGGGCAGAGGGAAAGCCTATTTCAAAGCAAACCATTTCAAAATGGATGAGCCATTGTATTCATTTCTGCTGTAAGCACCATGGAAAAACTATCCCTCATGGGATCAGATCCCATTCCACCAGGGCTGCATCTACTTCAACAGCCTTTCTCAGAGGTGTTCCTACCAGGGACATTCTAGAAGCTGCTACCTGGAGCTCAGTTCATACTTTCACCAAACATTACCATTTACCACTTTTCTCTAAATCCAGAGCTGGCTTTTCCACTGCTGTCCTGCAGGGACTTATAGCTGGTCCTAATGCTGTATAATTCTCTCCACCCAACCATAGCTTTTGGAATCTACCCAAATGTAATGACTGCAACAGTGAAACACGAAGAACATAGTACAGTTGTGTACACATAAATGTAGATGTTCGAGTGTATTCACTGTTGCAGTCCTGGTTACCCTCCCTCCAGCCCCCTATTTTTCTCTGGCTATACCTCTACTTTCTTTTACTATGCTTAAAAGCCCTTTTGGTGTATTTGCTTTTGGTTGGAGGTACATTTTTTGTGTTTTTAATTTCATTTGCTCCCCATTTGAGGGGCACCTGACATCTGGGGCAAGAAAAACTGATGTAATGGCGTCGGTTGCATGTTTTATACCCCTGACGACCTGACGTCATGGAAGAAGGGACAGCAACCGACGCAGGACCCAAGACTTTATTAATCAGGCCGACTGAGGGTAACCTGCCAGCAGATTACCCAAATGTAATGACTGCAACAGTGAATACACTCGAACATCTACATTTATGTTAAGTGTACACAACTGTACTGTGTTCAGCATGCAGGTTTTATAAAAGTAAATGGAAAAGGTTTTCCATCTGGGTGCATCAGAAACAGGTAGACCCCTTTACAGCTCCTCTTGTGGTCATTTTGGATTTTTTTGGCTTTTCTTTTCCATGATGACAATAGCTACTCCAGTGTTGAGGTCCAGCTTGCAACTATTTCCAACTTTCATTTAGGCCTAGATTCTTCCCCTCGTCATCATCTAAATTTTGTAAAGCCTTTGTAGAGGTACCTTTTTGCTTCACCCATCGGTTAAAGACCCTTCCCCAACATGGGACCCGACTGTGGTTCTGCAAGCGTTGGTTCATCCTTCCTTTTAGCCATTGGTTACAATCTACTTAAAGGTTTTCTGTCTTAGAAGACTCTTTTTCTACTGGCTATCAGCTCTGCGAAAAGAGTGTCTGAACTTCAAGCTGCTGCTTCTAAATTCCCTTACTTAATTTTTCACAAAGACAGGATAACCTTGCATACGAACCCATCCTTTTTACCTAAGGTAGCCAAGGAGGGGAACATTCATCAATCTATCTGTCTTCCTGTCTTTTTCCCTAATTATCAGAACAAAGGAGAGTACAGACTTCATTTAGTAGACATACATAGACAATTTTATTTCTACTTTAGACAGAACCACATCCTTCTGGAAAACTGAGCAGCTGTTCATATCATTCGCTAAGGGAAAGAAAGGAAAAGCCATTACGAAGATTACTCTGTTCAGATAGTTGAGAGACTCTGTTTCCTTTATTTGTCCAGAAACATTTCCTTGCCAGGTCCTGTTAAAGCTCATTCTACAAGGTCCATGGCGACTTTCCAAGCATTTTGGTCCAGAGTTTCGTTTGAAGATATTTGTGCTGCAGCTACCTGGTCAAATCCTCTTACATTTGTTTCACATTATAAGTTGGATGTTATATCTAGAAGCAGGAGTGTCTTTGGCTCTGCCGTACTCCGGAATACCCATCCATGAGAGCCACCCAGGGTTTTTCGGTAGCGGGGGACTATCCCACAGGTTAATGAAGAGGACAACATCAGATAAAAAAGTTATGTTATTACCATAACATTCCATCTGTGTTGTCCATATTCCTTTTCATTAACCATCCCTCCCCTTTCCCCCTTCCAGTTTTTGGGAGACCTGGTGGAACGCTGAGGGACTTCTGTTCCTTTGGGTTGAGCTCCTGATTGTCTTGAATGTTTGTCTTCATACAGCATAGACATTTTTAGTCCTTATGCTATGGGCAAACTTGATCTGAGGTAGTGTGGGGGAAGTGGGACATTATGAGTAGTAGGGGAAGAGCTCAACTCTGGAATTTCAAGCTTGGAGAGCAGCCGGTCGGTTCTGAGGGTGGATCAGAGACCCACAGGTTAATGAAAATGAAGATGGACAACACAGATGGAATGTTATGGTAAGAATATAACTTTTTTCTTTCCCAGTCCATATTTCTTCAGATGTCTCCTGCTCCACCTGTTTCTCCTTACTTTGTGAACTTACTGTTCTGTCATGCTGTGACATAACCTGTGTTCGACTTTCTACACAAAATCCTTCACTTTCCAGGTATTCCATAACTTCAGTTTTTATTTGTTTAACTTCTACTTCACTAATCTTTTTTCTATGTTCCCCCTTTGTGGTCTTACTTTTTGTATTGTGAAATTTTCATATCTTGGTCCCTTTGCCTGTATTTCTCCTCAAATATCTTTGGAGCTGCTTTTTTTATTTTTGTATTGATTAGTTTGGGGTTCTCCTTTGCATAAATATTGCATCATATCAGATCTCTCTCTCTTTCCCATGTCCATGTTTTGTTTTTATACCTTCCAAAAATCTCTAGGTTTTTGTTTATATTTTTGCAATTCCACAGTCGCTTCTTTTTCCAAATGGCCCAAGGTTTCTTCGTTTATATAATGCTTTTCGTGAGTCTGTTTTATTAGTGAACACACCATTTGCATTTGAAGCTTTTGACAGTTCTTGTGCAAGTATTTTTTTCCCTCTAATTTCTCTCTTAATCGTTTTGAATATCTTCTACCCAGAAATTCTGGACTTCTGGCTTAATAGTAACAATACATAACTGGATTCTTATCCTCATTACACTCTATGATCTTTATGGATCTTTTCTGATCTATCCGTTTTTGTTGTTTTTGTAGACTACTACCTTTTTCAATGGGGGCCATCCTCCCCCAAGTCTGACCTAACTCCATTGTAAGAATGTTTCAATGTCTTGAGGATTCTACACTAATTTTTTCCATTCCACTGTGCCTATGAGGACTGGGCACATTTTTATCCTGGGATTTGTGCTCCCAGCTGTCTTTATTTTTTAACCTACGTATGGCCATGATATATGTTATATAAAACACAGTATATCAGTGCTATCTTAGTGAGATTTTATAAAAACAGGCTCCACCTCTTGAAGGTGCTCACCAAGACTTGAGGATGAGTTCAGTACTACTCTCCTTTGCTTGCTGATGTTACTGTCTTTCCATCAGAACTTTCTCCTATAGAGAGAATTTGCTTTTCATTTAACTGCTGCCTATTTCCACTCCCAAGTAAACATGTAGTTCCTTATTAATTTTCGTCCACTACTTCTGATATGGCGAATGAAAACATGTCTGGCCTACATATGCAAAAAAGTTAAATGTAAACATTTTCATTGTTTGTATTATCTATCTAAATCCTTGATCATAATATTCTCGACTCATATTATCTTCTTCTCAATCTTTTCCCAAGTTTTAGCTGCCAGAACCAAGACCTTTTTTTAATGTATATCCCCAAGAATTTCATTTTCTTACATTTCCGTAAATATGGAGATTGTTGAAGTAATTTGTATAGGCACATAATTTACTGCTATTGCTTTCAATTTCCTTATTTTGTATCCTGAAAATATCTGAAACCGGCAGCAAATGGGGAAATTAGAATATGAAATACTGAGATAGAAGTGAAGTGGGTTAACAGCTTCAAGTATATGGGAGGTATGGTTGAGAAGGCCAGTGCTAGAATCACAGGTGCTACAGCCAACTGGCACAAAGTGTGAGGGGTGGTATGTGACAAATGCCAAGGGAGCTGAAAAGTAATGTTTCTAAAATAGTGATGCAGGCAGTACTTTTGTATGGCAGAGAAACCTGGGCAATGAAGGTAGTGCAGCTGAGAATGTCGATGAAATACTGGAGAATGGTTATTAAGATGCCCACTGTGGTACAAGTGAAACATGAGGAATTCAGATCAGAAACCAAAACAGTCCCAGTTGCAGAGTAGGTAAAGAATAGATTAAAGATGTTTGATCACATTAAGGAAAGCAGATGGCAATTTGGTAAAACATATTTGGGCAAGACATGAAAAAGACAAGGGGAAATGAGGACGTCTAGCTAAGAGGTGGATGGATTGCATAAGAGAAGATCTGAGATGGTCAGAAATAATTGTCAAAGTAGAAGAGTGGGTGAATCTAAAGAAGTAGGAACAGTTAATTTGACATCACAACACTGTTTATAAAATGGGACTTGATATCAGCCCTGTCCTGGTGTAGTCAAATGATTGTGATTGACCTATTGCTAGCTTGACCTTTATTAGGAGGCTGCTATTTTAGTGCATCTTGGAAAAGAGCCTCAACCTTTCTCATATTAGAGGTAGTTCAAGCATTGGACTTGTTTACTGTCTCTTCATTATTTCCTTCAATTTGCCTCATGTCCCATCCAAAAAAATGCAACACAGAAGACTATTCAAGGTGCACTCCTGAAAACTCTTGGAAAAAGCCAGAGTCTTGCAGACAAAAATGCTTCCTAAAGATGGCAGGTACTGCTTCACTGGGGCCCTATATATATGCATCATGTTAAATACTGATCAGAATGTGGCTGTACTCAAGGGAAGTCTGAATACATCAGTCTTCATAATATCTGCAGTTATCACCATCTGCTGAAATTACATTTTCCAGATATCCAAAACCTTCAAAATATATAGGCTCACAGTCCAAGAGCAGATTATAAAGTGTTTTGCAGACTGTGCCCCTCCTGTGTTATCCAGGATAACACTAAGGATTTTGGATAGATGCATTGCCAGATGGAGGGACCCCTTCAAGACCAAAGGTGCAGTACTGTCAGTATCAGAGCCTTGTATAAGACAGTTGAAACCCCCAGACATTTCCAAATGGGTATTCTGTCCTCTCCCTTGGGTATCCCAACATTTTGATAGAGCAAGCCTTAGAAGGCCAACTTCCTTGAAGCATTCTGCCTTGTAGGCAAGGTAAATCACCTCTAGCTATTACTAGAGGACAGGTGACTGAAGGCCAAGCAGCTAGCCATTTGGTGAGAGTATTGGCTTCTTCTACATTCAAGACTACTGTAGCTTTGCATACAAGTATAGCATCAGGTTGCAGGCATGTCATCTTTAGACTTCAGAAGCAGTTCCTCCACCGAAATATCAGATACCCCCCTCCAGACTCCTTAGATTGAGTTGGATAAGGATGCTTTGGGCTACTCTACCCAAATCATCTCTCAACCAGACCATGATCTACATAATGGAGGAGACCAATTGATACCCCACCAAAAACATCTCTGTTGTTGAGATGCTGAGTTTAATGATGGAATATTTCAGGCGTGAGGCCAGAGATGCTTCTGATTTCCGAAAGAAGTACTTAGGTCCCTTGATGCTGGCGAAATTAAAGCCCTCAACAGTTGTGTACTGTTTTCCAAGTATTTAAAAACTCCATTGAAGCTTCTAAAGTCTGGACTCCCAACCCTTGACCTGAAAAAAAAAAAAAAGATTATACCGAGATGAACAATCTGTAAATAGTATAGGTGTAGAGGGAAGCCAGAACTTAAGACTGGCCAGTTGTATTCAGGGCTGAGCTGAATGCAACCCAATTAACCAATGTCTACTGCAGCAGAGAAGGATTCAAACATCTACCATTATGAAAAGTATATCTTACACAACTGGACTTTCTGTAAAGTTGTTGACTTCATATCAGGGTTGGCACTATGGTTCCCTTAAGCAGGATATATAAGAGGAAGATCTGATTGCATTAAAAAAAACTGAGGGAGACCGAACAGGCATGTGTTAAACACAATATGTTAAGTTGTCAATCTCGCCTTCATTCTTGCTGGATGGGTTCGGAGCCGATCCTTGGCTCCGACTCGGCCAATACTAAAGCTCGAGAGCTATTTTTACCGGCTCGAGGCTCCCCTATATCCCACAATGCTAGGCGGTAACTACCCAGATCTCGTTTGCCGCTTTAGCTGCGAGGTGCTTTTTTCTACCGGCTCTGCAGGTTAGTTAAATTTACTTGGTAAATTTCTCTAAACTCCTAAGTTTTTTTATTCAAATAGTGTAGTTGTTGTTGTCCCCTACGTTTCTATTCCTTTTTAGCTTAATCCGGGTCCCTTTTATCCCGTTTTATTCCTCTTTTGTCCTGTTAATTTGTTAGGCCTTTGGGCCTAACCCTTATTTTCCCTTAGTCAGTCAGTGTTTTTTCTTGTGTCTGTGTGATTGACTTAGTTTTTTGTCAAAGGGGTGTATCTGTGTGTGCGTCTCTGTTTTGCACTTTGATTTAAGATGTCTAAAGACAGCAAGGTCTCAGGCTTCAAGAAGTGTGACTCGTGCTGTCAGAAAATGTCTCTGACAGACGGTCACACTTCTTGTGTATATTGCCTGGGACCTCTGCACCTGCAGGACTCTTGTTCTGTCTGCCATGCATTCAGTCCAAGAGTCCTGCAGGAGCGCAGGAACAAATTAATACTTCGAGGCTTATTAAAGCCTGAAGGCTCCGCGACCCAGTCTTCGTCGGGGAAGCCTTCGAAGCCTTCCAGGCCATCGGCTCCAGCTTCAGAGCCTTCAACCGGAGGCACCAAAACTGCTTCGACATCAGCTCTGGCTGGAGCCGATGTTTCTAAGACTCAATCTGTTACCTCTGCTCCGGCCGGAGACGAGGGTTCCATGACTACAACGGCTCCGATAGTAGTATCGGAGCCATCTACTAGAAAGAGGTCAAGGTCTCCGTCCCTTGGCTCCATTCACTCGGCTCCGGGATCCCCACTTCTTTTGGAGCGGAGCCACAGGTCCCATTCCTCTCGGTCCTCCAGGCTGTCCGACCATGACTTAGAGAGGGTGGTTAGTAGACTTTTAAAGTCTCAGGCACTAGCCCAAATGCTGCATAGCCCTACTCAACAGTCAGTGGCTATACCCATCCCATCTTCGGTTCCTCCTCCGAATCCCTTGAGTTCGGAGCCGGAGCTTGTGGGAGCCGATTCCCCACCTTTCGGCCCCGTCGTCGGCTCCGATCTCCTCTTTGGAGGGATCTGGGTGCCGGGCTTCCCTCGTCGGCTCCGAGGGGGCGAGTGGCATCGGACCCTTGTCCGACCCCGATGTTCATCGTGCATACAGCTGCAGTCATTACAGATGGGGTTATCCTGCCGTCAGGCGGGTCCTCGGTCAGCCAAATTCCAAAGTCTAGGTCCGGTGTCGGTTGTCGTCGCTTCTTCCCTGACGTCAGTGCGGCAGGGGTATAAAAGAAGCAGCCGACACCATTTTCTTCAGTCTTTCTTCCCGCGCGGTGCCCGAAGCAGAAGCAGTTCGCAAGTGCCGGTCGGCCAGCTCCTGAGATTTACGAAGGTATTTCAGCCGAAGTCTTCTTGAAAGCTAAGTACCCCGTTGGGAAAACTTTTCTTGCCTCAGACCGATGTCAGAAAAAGTTAATAATTGCATTTCATGTGGGAAGCAAATACCGCATAAGGATTTCCCTCTTTCTGTATACCTTGCTTAGGCCAAGACCACGATGTCTCGGCCTGCCGTTTTTGTGCTAGATTCAACAAGCGCACTATTAAGCGTCGGGCGGAGTTCGCCCTTCACTTTTTTGGCAAAAAATTTAATTATATTATGTTTTCGGATACTCCGACTCCAGTTTTGAGCAAAAAACACAAAGATAAGGACCGACATACGAGGTCCGCACCATCTACTGAAACCACGCTAAGGCCGACTACCGGTTCTCCGGTTCTCAGCGAGGCGCCTACGCAACCCCTGAGTATCGATGACACTACATTACTGGTGTCTTCAGTACCCGAGGTCGCAGGCTCCTCGGCCCCCATTCCTACTACAGATACCGACGCTACTCCTGGCGGGGAAACTCAGAATTTAGACAGGCCTGCCATTTCTCAAGGGGTCTTCAGGCCTTCCTCCTTCTCTATTAAAGCCTTCACTAAATCTAAAGCAGCCATGAAAACCAAAAAAACAGGTTCCTCAGACCCCCTCTCAAGGCACCATGCCTAAAAAGCAGATGCTTAAAATGGCTGAGGATTTGATTACTCTTATCAGGGGTTCTCAACCCCCCTCTGACAAAAGGCCCAGATTAGAGGAGGACTACCCTTCCTCAGATCAAGCTTCTATTACCTCAGAATTATCTGAGGACCAGGATTATGCCTATTCTCCATTCGAAGACTCTGATGCAGAGGAGTCTATTCCTCAGTCTTCCCCTGAGGACTTCTCTTTGGGGAACCCTGCATACATTGAGGGAACACTTTCACTGGGAAGGCCAAGATTACTCAGATTCCAAGAAAAGGCTCAGGGAATTTCTTCTGCTCCCCAGCATAGGCCCCTGGCTATCCCTCCTGTTTTAGATATATTGGATGATGTGTACACAGAAGCCAGCCTTAATCCAGATTCTTTGCCTCCAACTCCTGTTAAACCAGACAGGTATTACTGGGTTCCTGATTCTCACCAGTTCCTATATAAAAGCCATACTGCTGACCCAGAAACAATTTCACAGGGTCCCAAGGGAATTAAGGCCTCTACTGCTAAAACCCATTACCTTCAGAGAGAGATTCCAGAGCTTTAGAAAGGTGGGGGAAAGTTGTACACCTCGGCCACTTTAACCATGAGGGCATTAAACTGTCAGTTCCATATGTTAAAGTATTAACAGTTTTTGATATCTCAGCTGAAAAACAAGATGACACAACCAGAACAACCAGATTTAAAAGAGTTGCAGGATTTGTTGCATGGTGCAGAGCAAGTGGGTAAACGTACCTTGCAGTGTGGTTTTGATGCTTTAGAGGCCTCATGTAGAGCTGCTGTTACGGGGTCTGTTATACGTAGGCATGCTTGGCTCAAAGAGCAAACATTACCAGATAATGTCAAAGCTAAATTATTAGATGCACCTCTTCAAAAAGATGTATTGTTTGGTGTTAAAGCTGTGGAGGTACTAAAGAAAATGGAGGAAAAAGCGAAATCAATGCAAACAGTGAAAGATTTCCTGCAGGTACAACCTCCACGTTTCAGCAGAAACTGGCCTTCAAAAAATTGGTCCTTTCCAGCCACAGACAGACCTCAAAGGGGCAGATACAGACGCTCAAGGGGTAGAGGGCAACCTCAAGGATCTTTCAGAGCCAGACAGTGGCAAGCACCAACCCCAAGAGGTGGAGAAGATAGATCACAGTCTTTTAGAAAACAGACACAATGACTTCCCCCTACACCTGCCAAGCAAAGCTTTAATGGCAGCACCTTTGGGCGGAAAACTGACATTATTCTCAAAAAATTGGCATATTGTTACAAAAGACAAATGGATTCTGGACATTATAGACAGAGGCTACAGATTCTACTTTCACACCCTTCCAAAAATGAGAGGCATGCCAAACCTGCCACAAAATCAAAGGGCAAAGGGACAAAAACAAATTTCAGCTCTCATGGACATGAAAGCAATCCAAGAGGTACCTGCAAAAGAACAAGGTTAAGGGTTTTATTCCAGACTATTCCTGTTACCAAGGAAAGACAAAGATTGGAGACCTATCTTAGACCTATCCATCCTAAACACATATCTACAGGTGCCAAAATTCAAGATGCTCACATTACAGCAGCTTCTTCCCATGCTGGGCAAGGAGTCTTGGCTGGTAACATTGGACCTCAAGGAGGCATACCTGCATGTCCCTATCAGACAAGATTGCAGAAGATACCTCAGATTTCTTGCAGGTTCAACCCATTACCAATTCTCTGCATTGCCCTTTGGCTTATCTACTGCGCCCAGAGTGTTTACAAAATGCCTGGCATCAGTAATCGCCTTCTGCAGACTACAAGGGATACAAATCTACCCATATCTGGACGACTGCCTGATCCAAGCGGACAGCAAGGACATACTACTGCAGCACCTGGCGTTTGTAATAAAACTGTTGAACTTCCTGGGATACACAGTCAACAAAAAGAAATCAAAACTAATACCCTCTCAGCAAATAATTTTCCTGGGTGCCAGCTTGAATACAACCACCCAGATGGCCTACCTCACGCCAGACAAACAAGGGCAACTGTCTCAATACTTCAGAAAAATGGCAACTTTCACCAGGCTAACTGCAAGGAAAGTCCTGCAGGCTCTGGGATTCATGGCATCTTGCATCCTACTAATCCCATGTGCAAAGCTGCATATGAGGAAACTTCAATGGTACCTAAAAACCTTATGGTCTCAACACAGCCACAGCTTGAAAGCAATTATACCACTCATTCCATGCCTTCAAAAGGAATTTTTGTGGTGGCCTCAAGCTTGCCAAAGAAACACAGGTCTTCCTTTCTGTGTACCTCAAGCAACTGAAATCATCACAACAGACGCCTCAGACTACGCCTGGGGAGCACACATGACAGATCAGTGCATTCAGGGAAAATGGACCCGAAAAGAGAAGCACCTTCACATCAACCAAAAGGAAATGCTAGCCGTGCAAAATGCTATTATGACCTTCAAAGACCTACTGCATCCAGGCCATAAGGACAGACAACACCACAGTGATGTGGTACATAAACAAACAGGGGGGAACTCATTCATACCCCCTGTGCAGGCAAGCCATGACCCTATGGAACACAGCACTGGAATTGCAATTTCAACTACAGGCACAATTCCTGCCAGGGAAGGAAAACACACTGGCAGACAAGCTAAGCAGAAATATGAAAGATCTTCACGAATGGAAGTTGCATCCTCAAGTTTTCACAAAGATAACTCAGGCATGGGGTCAGCCAGACATAGATCTCTTTGCTACCCACAGAAATTGCCAGTTGAAAAAATTTTGTTCAAGGACGTATCATCCACAGGCCTGGAAAGTGGGCGCACTTTCCTTCAATTGGGCAACATTGACAGTCTATGCCTTCCTGCCTCTTCCTCTGCTGCCCAAAGTTCTATTAAAAGCCAGAGCAGAGAGGCCGAAAATGATTCTCATTGCTCCAGACTGGCCAAGACAACACTGGTATCCGCTCCTGAAGAGCCTGACACATTCCCCACCATGGACCCTACCTCTAGTCCCTCTTCTGTTGTCCCAGCACAACTACAAGACCCTTCACAGCCATCTCAAAACTTTAAATCTAGCTGCATTAAGAATTCCTTGATTTCCCAACAGATTCTCCTCCCCAAGGAGGTGCAGGATGTCATCTTGGAGGCCAGAAGACCTTCTACTAGAAAAGCCTACTCCGCCAAATGGAAACTATTTTGTGCCTGGAATCAAGAAAAGGGACAGAATCCTTTGGTAATAAATATACCTCAAATTTTACAGTACCTAGCTGAGATGTTAAACAATGGACTTTCCTTCTCCTCCATCAAGATCCATGCTTCAGCCATTTCTGCACAATACAACACAGATCCTCCTTTATTCTCTCATCCTCTCTTAAGACAGTTCCTCAGAGGGGCAAAGAATATAAAACCCCCAAGGAAACCACCAGTCCCTGCTTGGGACCTCAACTTCTTGGAAAAGCTGACCCTTCCTCCCTTCGAGCCAGCTTCTTCAACAGAGCTACAATACTTGTCATGGAAAACAGCCTTTCTTCTGGCTATCACCTCAGCACGCAGGGTTTTGGAGCTACAGGCCCTCATGGCTGTGCAACCATTCATCATTTTCCATCAGGACAGAGTTTCCTTACGAACCAACCCTACCTTTATGCCAAAGGTAGTATCCAGTGTAGCTTTGAATCAGACTATCCACTTACCTACCTTTTATCCTAATCCACAAAACAAAGGGGAAAGACTGCTACATTCCTTGGACATTCACAGACAACTTCGTTACTATATGGACAGGACAAAGCCATTCAGGAAATCTGAGCAACTCTGTGTCCTATGCTGCAGGTGCTCAAGGAAAGGCTATTTCCAAACAGGTAATTTCAAAATGGATAGCCCACTGCATACGCTTTTGTTACTCATTTAATGGAAAAACTGTGCCTGCATGCATCAGATCCCACTCCACCAGAGCCACAGCTACCTCTGCAGCCTTCCTCAGGGGGGTCCCTACCAAGGACATTTTGGAAGCAGCCACCTGGAGTTCAGTGCACACTTTCTCCAAGCACTATCATCTCCCACTATACTCTAAGTCTAGAGCGGGCTTTGCCACAGCAGTCCTGCAGGGCATACTAGCCCCTCCTAGTTCCACTTAGTGCCTACCACCCTTACTTAGCTTTGGGATTCTACCCATCTGTAATGACTGCAGCTGTATGCACGATGAACATAGTACAGTTTTGTACCTACCATAAATGTAGATGTTCGAGTTCTCATACAGCTGCAGTCCAGGTTTCCCTCCCTCCATCCCCTCTTAGGGCAGGCCTTTTGACAAACACCTTTTCATATAACCTTTTTGGGGTATTCTTTTATGGTGTATTTGCTTGCAACTACTGTTTTTTGATTTATCAACATTGCATCTTTGCATAATATTATGTTTGCCTTCCTTCTGGGGGCACCTGACATCTGGGGCAAGAAAAACTGAAGAAAATGGCGTCGGCTGCCTGTTTTATACCCCTGCCGCACTAACGTCAGGGAAGAAGCGACAACAACCGACGCCGGACCTAGACTTTGGAATTCGGCCAACTGAGGAACCGCCTGACGGCAGGATAACCCCATCTGTAATGACTGCAGCTGTATGAGCACTCGAACATCTACATTTATGGTAGGTACAAAACTGTACTTTCTCCCTCTCGGAGCTTCTGCGCTGGTGAGTTCGGCCCCAACATCGGCCTCGGAGCCGTCCCTCTCGGTGCCGGGAGGAGTCCTCGTCTCTTCGGAGTGGGGATCTTCGGCCTGGCCTGATTGGGGCACCTTCGAGGTCACGAGGAGCGTGCTAGACCCTATGTCTGCCCCACGGTCGGCTCCCTCAGCTCCTCCCTCTACAGTGCCTGCGGTAGTCTCTACCCACCTTTTCGTTCCAGACCGTAGAGACCCAATGCCTCAGGTTTCCCCATTGGGAATATCCTCCTCTTCCGAGGCCTCCCCTGATCCGGCAGGGGAACCCCCTCGGAAGAAAAAATGCAAGAGGAAGCATATTGACTCCCCTGAGTCTATCACATCGGATACCGACTTGGATGAGTCGGAAGGGTCCCCACGGTCCCCCTCTGAAGATGTCTCCTTTTCTGACATACTTGAAATCCTTAAACAGAGGGGGAACTGGTCCACCCTCAACCCTTCCGAGGACGAGTCGGTTTACCTTGAGGCGTTTGGTTCTCGCCCTTCCACCTCCTGGGTGTCTCCTCCCTTCGACCCCCTCATGGAGGTGGTGGCAAGGAAGGCGTGGACGGCCCCTGATACGGTGGAGCCTACCCCACGGAGGCCGTCTAAATTCATCACAGCTGCTATGGAGAAACAATTCTTATCTAAGGGCGTCCCTGTTGATGCCATGGTGGTGGCCGCAGCCACTAAGAAGGAATTAGCTGATCCTTCAGTACCTGTCCATCCTCCTAATAAGAATCTAGGACTATGGATAGGTATGGTAAGCGGATGTTTTCCTCAGCGACCTTTGCTATGCGGTCGCTGAACTACTTGTGCCACTTCACCCATCTTCAGAGAGACTTGCTCACAGAAATGGGTGATGCTATACAGGATCCAACAGCTGAGGGGTTTCGAGACAAGATGAACTCCCAGTTGGCAACCCTAAACTCGATCGTCAACTCCTCCATGCGGCTTATCTCCTATGCGGCTGATGGGGCGAGTAGGGCCGCAGGTACAGGCGTAGCTTTATGACGTCACGCCTGGATGCGGCTTTGCAACTTTGCAGACCCTTTCAAGGCGTCCTTCACCAATTCCCCCTTTGACGGTTCAGCTTTGTTTGGACCTCAGGTGAAGGATACTTTGACCAGGTGCGAGCAGGAAGGCAAGACTCTCTCTGCTGTGGGAGTCCGTTTTTCCACCCCTTCCAGACCATATCCCAAGGGTTAGAAGGGGGGAAAGATGTGGTTCCGCAAATCACAGGGAGTCTCGCCTGACGCACGAGGTCAGTTCCCCTCTAGAGGCAGAGGGGGGAACAACAATAGACGCCGCCCTAGAGGCAGAGGGGGTCCGCAGAATCAGGGTAGCAGAGAGACTCTTTCTGACAAACCCTTTCAGCATCCCTGAGGAGCTGCCCGACTGTCCGCCTTTGGAGGCAGTCTGGGGAAGATTATCACTGTACCCAGAAGCCTGGCTTTCTCTCACTCAAGACAGATGGGTACGGTCGATTATATCCGAGGATTACAAAATTCCCTTTGTCCACACCCCATATCAACCAAAAGGGCCCCTTCAAGACGTTCCACCCAGTCTAAGGGAACGGGCAGTGCTAGAGATATCAAAGCTGCTGTCAAAAAGAGCTATCCAGCCAGTCCCGGCAGACCAACAAGGATCTGGAATCTACTCCAAATTCTTTTTGGTACCAAAAAAGACAGGGGTCTGGAGACCAATACTGGATCTCAGCAGAATAAACAAGTCCGTAAG
Organism: Protopterus annectens; assembly: GCF_019279795.1. Classification (NCBI taxonomy): domain Eukaryota; kingdom Metazoa; phylum Chordata; order Ceratodontiformes; family Protopteridae; genus Protopterus; species Protopterus annectens. The sequence goes on from NC_056741.1 coordinate 279,385,281, forward strand.
AAAAACGAAATTCCGGATGGTCACGCTACAGTCCATTCTACCCTTCTTGGGTCAGGACAATTGGATGTGCTCAATAGACCTTCAGGATGCATACTATCATATCAAGATGCGGAGATACTCCAGAAGGTTCCTCCGCTTCCGGCTGGGAGCTAGTCACTACCAGTTCATAGCCCTGCCCTTTGGTCTCACTACAGCCCCCCGAGTGTTCACCAAATGCATGGCAGTGGTAATGGCTCACCTGAGACGACAAGGATTCCAGGTGTTTCCATATCTAGACGACTGTCTCCTTACCGCCACCACCAGGCATCAACTTCTCCTATCCAGAGACTGCACCATTCATATTTGCAAAGCTCTAGGCATTTCCATAAATTTCGAAAAATCTGCCTTGTCGGTCTATTACCTTCATAGGCGCCACATTAGACACAATTCATCTTTCTGCAAAGCTGACAGAGCAAAGGGTGTCGGATATCCGCAGACATGTTCACATTCTTCTTCAGTGCAACAAAATCCAAGCCTGGTTTGTCTTGAAGGTATTGGGTCTCATGGCGGCTGCCATTACACTCCTTCCCCTAGCCCGTTTTCACATGCGGATCCTTCAGTGGATGCTGTTTTCTCAATGGTCCTACCAACAGCTCCCAATGTCTCACAGCATTTTGCTGACCCAATCGTGCAAGAATCATCTTTCTTGGTGGATGTTCTCACCTCAAATTCTTCAGGGCAGATCCCTAGTTCCTTCCCCCCGGTCGCCACGGTGATGACGGATGCCTCCCTGATCGGGTGGGGGGGGCATTATCAGGGCAGGACGGTCCAGGGCACGTGGCAACCTTTCGAATGCCACTTGCACATAAATGTCTTGGAGATGAGAGCAGTACTTTTAGCGTTGCAGGCCCTTCAGGACTCCCTTCCCACCGGGACTGTTGCAGTTCAGACGGACAATATGTCCATAGTGTGGTACATCAACAAACAGGGCGGAACCAAGTCCTATCCGTTATGTCGAGAGGCACTCAGACTTTGGCAGTGGGCGATCTCTTCTCAGTGGTTTCTGACAGCAACGCACATCCCCGGGAAGTCCAACGTGATAGCGGACAAGTTAAGCAGGGCCATACTCATGCCACATGAGTGGTCTCTCAAACAATCAATGCTGGAAGAAATCTTTCAGAGATGGGGTCGACCTTGCTGTGATCTTTTTGCAACTCTCCAGAACAGCAAGTGTCCCGATTTCTTCACCCTCTTCCCTCTACCCAGCCAACCCACCAGAGATGCTGTAGTCCACGATTGGCCCCGGGGACTTCTGTATGCCTTCCCCCCCTTTCCACTGATCACTCAATTAATTCAGATAGCTACCGCCTTGAGAGTCACTTTGATCCTCATTGCTCCGTACTGGCCTCGACAGATATGGTTTCCGTTCCTGCATCGTTACCTTTTGGAACAGCCTTGGCATCTGGACCCAGTGCCAGATCTTTTGATCCATCAGTCGGGTCAGCTGCACCACTCCCTCCAATCTCTCAACCTCACAGCTTGGTTGCTCCGCTTCCTACCCTAGCCAGGCTTCCTCTGATTTCCCATTCAGTCCGTAACATCCTTATAGCTTCCCACAAGTCTTCTACCAGAAGGATTTACAATAGCAAGTGGAAACGTTTTTCCTTCTGGGCAGCAACTAAAAACATAGACCCTTTCACCGCGCCTTTCCAGTCTGTTCTAGATTTCCTGGCAGAGCTTTTTCACTCAGGCTCTTCTTCGTTTACTATCAGAGTACAATTGGCGGCCATATCTAACTTTCACGTAGGCCTTTTGGACTCCAACATTATGTCCCATAAACTTTGCAAAGCCTTTCTCAAAGGTATCTTTTTGCTCAAGCCCCCAATCAGAGACCCCCCACCTCAGTGGGACTTAAATTTAGTCCTGGCTTTCTTGATTCTTCCCCCCTTTGAACCTGCGGCTTCCTGCTCTCTGAAGTTGCTCTTATGGAAAACCCTTTTTCTAGTAGCCATAACATCAGCTAGAAGGGTATCTGAACTTCATGCTCTTTGCATTTGTCCTCCGTATTTAGTTTTCCATAAAGACAGAGTGTCCCTCAGGACTAACCCATCCTTTTTATCAAAAGTTGCTTCTGAGGCAAATCTAAACCAGACTATCAATCTTCCAGTTTTCTTCTCTGATTATTCCAACAGGGCAGAACAAAAGTTACACTTTATGGACGTTCATCGCCAGCTTCGTTTTTATTTAGACAGAACAAAACAGTTTAGGAAATCTAATCAGCTCTTCCTATCTTATGCGGAAGGGAAAATGGGCCTTCCAGTTTCTAAAGTGTCCCTATCTAGATGGCTGGCCTCTATAATTACTTTCATCTATGAACTCAGAAGTCAAAAGCTACTATCAAGACCTAGAGCTCATTCAACCAGGGCGTTAGCTACATCGGTAGCTTTTCAGGCTAGACTGCCAATAGATTCCATTTGTGCAGCAGCCACATGGGCTTCTCCTCATACCTTTATCTCACATTACAAATTGGATATGGCCTCCAGAAACCGGGCTAACTTTGGTTCCACCGTCCTCAAGAGTCTGTTCCGATGAGCCACCCAGGGTAAAGGTGCTAGGGACGCGGTCCCATCCAGCAAGAATGAAGGCGAGATTGACAATTAACATTGAGAAGTTATGTACCTACCATAACGTTCCATGTTAGTTGTCTTCTTCTCGCCTTCTTTCTTGCGTCCCACCCTCTGTCCCCCTAGCCTGGACAGACCGAAAGGATCCTTTGGGATCTTTCTTCCCACCTTCCTCAGCCACCTCTATTGTCCCTTTTTGGTAACTTTAGACGTAGGTTTATATAGAGGTTGTCTTTCAAGAGCTACTATGGTTTTAGCTATCAAACGAGATCTGAGTAGTTACCGCCTAGCATTGTGGGATATAGGGGATCCTCGAGCTGGTAAAAATAGCTCTCGAGCTTTAGTATTGGCCGAGTCTGAGCCGAGGATCGGCTCCGAACACATCCAGCAAGAAAGAAGGCGAGAAGAAGACAACTAACATGGAATGTTATGGTGGGTACATAACTTCTCATTTTGTCTTGATCCCCTCCATTAAGGAGGAATTCATGTTGTGGTTTCAGCAGGCCCAGATAAAAGATGCAGAAGATGCACTGCATAGTCCAAGATAGCATTATAGCCTGTAATCACAAATGCCTTGCATATGTAGCCTTGGAGAACATGTGGGCTGCCTTAATGTATAAAGTGCCTGGAGCTTCTCCATAATCATTGCAACATTGTGAAGGAAATAGTTGTACCCGTTCTAGCAATGGACATTTTTCAAATCTGTCAGGTGGCCCTGAATGCTGAAGGAGATTATTAACATCACCATTTCTTGCAGTGCATAACTGCCAGGGTTGCAGTCAAGACATAAGACTTTGCCTGGGCCTTTCTTTAGGCTATTTACATCTCTTCAGATTTGAACATGGTAGGAGATCACTTAAGCAGATCAAAGGCAGTCGCACACAAGTGGAGAATGAATCTTGCTGTCTTCTGGGATGTAACAAGAAAGTCAAACAAGCTAGTAGTAAACTTGTTTGCCTCTGGGAATGAAAGCCTACTAGTGTTTATTTTATATGCTCAGTATAGCCATGCATGGAAACTTGAACAATACGTGTATTATCTATCACCTGGATTTTTTTTTTGCCTTTCCTCCCATTCTCCTAATCCCCAAGGTGCTCTAGAAGAATGTACACTGAGTCACTTTGACAACTCGCCCCAACACACACATGACAATTGTGGTGTTCACTTCTAGTCCAGATGAGAGAGAGAGTTGTACTACTATCCCTAGAGATATTGATGCATGCAACTTACAGCTTAAAACAGCATGGATGATGTCTGACCACCTTCAGGGACAATTTACTTGGTGGAAATGACACACGTTTTACTGGGTACAAGAAGGCTTAGTACTAACAGATCCATATGTGGGCGATTGAGAGATTCTGCCTGTATGGGGTGAATGCATTCATATTTCCCTAGCAGGGACCACAGAACCACATGTACTCGTATACTTGTCAGTGCTATTTAGACATGGCCACTCTTATGTATCAGTAAAGGTAATTTGTTACAGCTTGCCTTTCTGTAGCCCTCCCCAATAAATTCCATAATGATGATGTTACTCACACGGTCATATACCCAGAGTCATATGGGAAATTGGTGTCTCCTTTAGAACCTTAATTATTTTCTGGAAAACCTACTAGTTTCCCATTTTGAGTAAGGCTTCTTGTTTGCCCTTAGGTTCCTGTCTTGAAAAAAAAACACTTGTATTTCATGTGCTATTCCCTTATCTAGAAGAATTTCTAAGATTTAGGTACTGATGTACAAAAGACACAAACACTCACACATGCACTATTCCAAAATGCTAACCTTTCCTTCATTCCAAAGGTGGTACTTCAGCTGGTAGTTAGCCAAACAATTAACTAACACTCTTCTGTCCAAACATCAGAACAAAAGTAAAATGATTTTACACCTGCTGTATGCTCAAAAGTAGCTCAGATAGTATCTGGCAGAGAGAAAATAATTCAGATTGTCAAAGTTGTTAATGTCCTTCATGCCAGGCCTATCTCCAAGCTGACACTAGCCAAATTGCCAGCACACTGCATCAACTTTGACTATTCCTTCTACCGGGCCAGTTGCAACTACATCAGCTTTCTTCAGCCATCACATCAGAGTGTTTGAGAGGCAACCATGTGAGCAAAAATGCACATCTTCTCATACAATTATATACTGCTCCTTTTAGCCAGGGAGCACAGCAGGCTCCTTAGTCACTGTTAGAGGATCTGCTATCATTATTTTCTCCCTACTGGGGCAGTTGCTGCTTTAGTTTTCCTTCCATGGGTAAAGAATTATATTGCAACTGTGATTCCAACTCTGAACATAGTACAGCGTGTGAGTTGCTAAACATAAAAAAAGCAAAAAGGTGAACCAAATGATAAAGTGGAGTCAGCAAACATGTCCAATCAGGAAGAAAAACGCAAACTCCCTACAATGTTGTACAAACCTTTTAATAAAATAACAAAGCTTTCAGTCAATACGTTCTTCTTCAGTGTTGATAAAATTCATAGTAAAAACTAGCATCTTTTATTCTATTATTTTATTCAGAAATGGTATGCCACTGTGCTTTCACTGAGAACCACAACACTTTTTGTGTGCTAATAAAAGAGTAGTTCACAGTATGGTTGCAAGGAAGAGAAAACTGTTACTTTGAGTAGCTCATTCAGCTTTAACAGGAACTGTGACTAAAGTTTTTCTGAAGTTGTAAACAATGCTGAGAAAGTACTGTCTGGGGAGGTAAGCGTTATAGCAGACTGAACTATTCCGTATTGTCACTGTGATTGGTACACATTGTAGCTCTGTGTGGGTATTTCTCGACTCCTATATCAGGGAGGTTTTTCTTATCTTGGTACAGTCAGATATAGCTCACTTTCATAGTCATTACAAAACTTTGTTTTGATGTCTTTGGGAGGTACCTTTGCCATATCTGCCCATGAGTTCTTCCTGTTCCCTTCAGCTCAGAGAACAAACACTTTTACTTGTCACAGGAATCTGCATAAATGTCTCTCTTCGCTCCTTTGGCTGAAAACAGGGATGGTCCCCATGGCCCATAAAATTGTCCTCTTCTGCACTTTGACCACTACTGACTTTATCGAATTTTGTGATGTAGATTGGCACTTCTGTGCATCCTGTCCTTTTTTTTTTAAACAGGAAACTCTTATGGCATAGGCAGTCATACATTTCTATAAATGAAAACAAACCATATTTACTTTTTCAGTTGCAAATGTTTATACATCACCTATAATCTATCCAGTCATTGGCAGTCAAACATAAAGTTCCTTCAATTTCAGCCTTTTCTTCAACCTCCTTCCTTTCACAAAACATTCTGCATGTGTTCCCATAATTCCCATTTGTTCTATGTAATTTGCTCCTACCCTTTTCGAAAGATCTCATTTCAATTTCTTTTATCTCTGTGACTATATTTACTACTACTAGTACAGCTGCTTTAGACTTTGATTTCCATTTCTAGTAATTGCTTTTCTGGCAGTCACCAGAATTAAACTCAGCAAGGTCTTGCTATGTCTAGGAAATTCCGATTCTCTTTCATAACTCAAAAAATAATTTCCTTAGTTACACCAATTTGTTCACCCAGTATATCTGGTAGACTAGTCTGCATAGAATTTTTTAAAGTCTGCCAACTCATTGCAGTCCCAAAACCTTGGCTCCCAATTACCTCTTTCTTCTCCATCATACCTCCAACATTTGCAGTCTACCAAAGTAAAAATTCTTTGGAGTCTGCTTGAGGTTTAAAAATACCCATGTAAGCACAAGCCAGAATCCTAAATCTTCAAGACTTTGTTGCATTTCTGGGAGCCATACATGTGTCTCCCATTGTTTATTTGTGAATTGCTTATCCAGTCTCTCTTCCCAGCCCTTTCTTAACCTCCTTTGATTGGTTCATATAGTTATCATGCAGTATTTTATTTGCTGTATTAATTACCCCCTTTTTATTAGCAGCTTCCCTTCTAGATTCTACTAAAAACTCTCTTCCAGTGCAGGTCTTTCCCTTAGGATCCCCCTATTTCTTTCTCTTTGCCTGTACTTCGATATCAATCATTTTATATAGAAGGCAATCTCTAGCCTGCATTCCAGATTAATTTTTGACCTTTTCTCTAAACTTAGGTAGCCCCCACATTGGGTCTATGTCATATAATCGAACTTCCAATATTTCGAACACCATATGTTCGAATTTGGAAGTTTGAAATATGACAATGAAACCTCAGAACAGCGAATTTTTTTCCCAGGGAAAAAAATTGCTGTGTCGAAAAACGCACACAACACGAGCACAGCAAAAACCTAATAAACCTACACTATACCTTACATACACAACTATATATGGACTAACCTTAACCCAAGCCCTAACCCTAAGGTCCGTCACTATCGCACACTTACCTTACCCATACCCTAACCCTAAATTCCATCACTATTGCACACTTACCTTACCCGCATCCTAACCCCAATGTCTATCACACTCACACACTTACCTTAACCCGATCCGTAACTTTCACACTACAGTACAGAAAATGTTGAAGCCGCTGAAACAGCCAACTGAATTATTTCCCTGGGAAAGAATTCTAATTTCTGCAGCTTCAACATTTCTATTTTTCGAACTTCCCTTTTTGATCTTCCAATACTCGGCATTTAGGACGGTCGATTAAATAACAGGTACCCCCCACATTTTGCTAAATATACCACTTTGGAGGGTCCACAATTACCTTTTTGGAAATAGATTTTACTCTGCAGTCCATTTTCTAAGGTTAGATTTTGTGTACCAGTGATGTAGGAATTGCTTTAATCCTCTGTGCTAACTGTCCGAATATAATTCCAAAAAGGCATTGGCACTTAGCTTCAAGGAAGAGATGCACCTTTGGTTAGCAGGAAAAAGTAATAAATAGCATAACCTCCCCAAAGGATGTTTGAAATTTTGGGAACATAGTTCAAGAAAGCACAGCTGTTGCTTTTTAATAATCTGAACTGATCATGCAGTAATGTGTGAGAGGTATGCAGTCTTTGAAAATAAGTGTTCTATTGATAGGAGCTGTAATTTACATGTATCATTTTGGAAATAGCGGCTAGAATTTTTACTTGGAGATTAAAAAGAAGACTGTGCGTTTTTTCTATCATAAGGTGACAGGTCTCTTAGGAGGCTGAATGGTAGATGGTTTTGCTAGTTGTGGGCAACTACTTCTGAGGGAGGCATGAGTAAAGATTACCTAGTCTGTTTTTGTAAATCAATTTTCACTGTTTTCATTGAAAGACAATGATGAATTAAGCCATACCATATGGAATTTAAGAGAAACGCTAGGACAGAGGGATAATGCCATCACTGTTACCTAAGTGACCAAGGTTTGATTAGCTGTTTGGGATACTTGGCAGTGTAGGCAGGAAAGATGGGACATGCTCATCCTTGGAGAAGGGATGGTGGTTCCCTCCAGGCTTGTGCTGCTTCTCTGATAGGGCCCCTGTTGAAGAATGGAGGTCCATCATGATGCAGAGCTGATGTCAGGAAGACTTTGGCACAGAGGTCCAAGCTAATGTTGGCATGTGATGTAGTCCTCTTCATTCTCCCTCACTGATGGGTTCCGGATCTGATCCTTGGATCTGACTTGGCCGCATTCTCTGGACTTCATATACTAATCTTGAGCTCCTCCCTCTTCCCATAATGCAACACGTGACCTCTAACACTTCAGCTGTCGTTTGCCACCAGTCTGGCAAAGACGGAAGATTCATAAAAACGAATCCAACTCCAAGAATGCCAAAACTTTTAATGCAACAAAGCTTTCGGATAAAAATCCTTCCTCAGTGTTATTACATCTTGACAAAATTTCTCATTCCATATAAAAGCCATTAGGAAAGTCATATGAACACAGCCAGCCAATAAAAACATAAAATCAGTTAACTACCCTATATTGAATTAAAGATATACATTCCGTTTTAAAATAATCATTCCATCATGAAATCGTCACATATTCTTCTGCAATTTTAAACCTGAATAAATATGTATACTTTTACAGCTTGGTAAAGTTGCTTCTGTTTTTTAAACTAAAACTGGTTTTATACTAACCATATTATTTAACCCAGGTTCTTTAAACCTGTAACCAGATTATCCAACTATACTCTTTGCTTTCTAATATGTTGTTTGTATCACCACCTCTTATCAGTTTTTGTACTGTATCTATCACCCTAAATCTAAAAGCATGATCACATCCCTTGTCCATAATGTGCTTACTCAACGTATTCAGTTCAACTTATCTACGTATATCTGATTTATGCTGTATTATGCGTTCTTTCAGTTTTTCTAGTACTTTTACCTGTATAAAATGATGGACATTGTGCACATGTTGCATGTTGCCAGATAAATTATACAGGTTGTATTGCATGTGGCTGTGCATCTAAACACACTATTTTTTCCAGTATTCAGATGTACAAAATACATTATTGTCTTTCTTATGAATATCTACACAGCAGCTACAATTTAAACATGAATGTATTCCTTCTTTAAATAGATTGTGTACTGCTTTGATTTTGAAAATCTTTATAGCATAATCTCATTTTCAGATTTTTGGAGTTCCTTTATGCAAAACTAGGTTTATCATCTAATAGCTGCTGTAATTCTGGCATAGCCATTAGTACGCCCCAGTTTTTTTCAATTATTCTTTTTATATCCTTGGTTGTAACATTGTATGTTGTCAAATATCTAATCTTATCAACTTTTTCATTAATTACTATAGAATTAGATTACGCACTACTTAATATAGGGTTTATTGAATCTTTCCTTTTATTATACACTTCATTCACTTGTTGACTTATATGCTGAGTGTACGCCCTCTCAAGAAATTCATTATACAGCTCATCTAACTGCTGTGTTTGCATTTCCCATCATCAGTGTTCAACCTACTTAGTCAACTGTGCTTTTACTGTTCCTTTAAATATATTTAGTGGGTGCATACTGCTTTTGTGAACATAACGATTCACATGTACATCTTTCTTCTACACACTGGTTTCAATCCTAGCCTCTTTTCTCTCTAATAGTACATTTAGGAAAAATATTCTAACAGCTGAACATGTCATTTTGAATCAAAAAAATGATGTGCTCTCCAGATATTTTACAAAGCTATTTAACACATCTTCTGTTCCATTCCATATTAGAAAACGATCATCAACAAACCTTCGATAAAAAACAGCTTTGTCAGTCATAACATTCTGCAAGCTGTAGATGGCCTTTCTCCCATTAATGCATCATTAGGTTGGCATAGGTGTTTGCCATGGGCATGCCCATGGCAACACCCACCAATTGTAAGTAGGGTTGTTCATCGAACAGAAGTACATTTTTGTTAGAACTATATTTAATAGATGACAAATATTCTCTATTTCTGCTGCTTGTGTATCTGTTTCCTCATTGAGCAACATGCGAATAGCCTATGTTCCAGAATAATTTGGTATTATGGTAAATAATGAGTTTATATCCAGTGTTACAAAAAGGAAATCATCACAATCATTAAGCACATACCATTCTCTTAGCTTACTTAAAAAATCACTTGCGTCCCTTATGTAGCTCTGGCAGCATGGCAAAAATTTACTTAGAGCTGTTTGAAGATATAACGATACCAGTTCAGTGATCCATCCCCTTTCTGAGACTATTGGTCTCATTGGCAGATGGGTCAGAGACTTGTGTATTTTTGGAATCCCATAAATTATGGGAATTTTAGGACACGGAATAGTGAAAAAAAAAATTAAACAAGTCTATACTTTGACTACTATTCAATTGCATGTCATAAATTAATATATTATATTCACTAATACATTTTTTAACATCCAAAAGACTTATTTTCCTGAAGGTATTCGAGTCATCTAAAAAAGTATGCATTGCAAACATATAATGTTATGTTGTCCCATCTTGCCTTCATTCTTGCTGGTTGGGTTTGGAGCTGAGGATCAGTTCCGACTCAGCCTATTACTAAAGCGCGAGAGTTTCCACTGGCTTGAGGCTATACCCTATCCCATAATGCATGTGGAAGAATACCCAGATCTGATTTTCCGCTAAACTAGATTGGGTGCTTCTCACTGGGCTCAGACTAAGTGAAATTCTTTTTTGGCTGTATCATACTGTTGTTGCTATAAATATTGTTGTAGAGTAGATTCTCGAGCTTTTAGGATTAGTTTGTGCTACTTTATAGTTAGCGCTTGTTCTTTATTGTGCTTGGCCGTCATTGTTTGTTAGGCCTGCTAAGCCTTTTCCCATCTTAAAGCCTTAGTTTCTCCATACAACCCCATTTTAGTTAGAGGGTTTGTCTATTCTCTTTTCTTTTCAGCCCGTTTGAGTTAGAGCTTCCCCCATGTTTTCTACTTCCTTCCCTTATAGAGGTTTCATCGTTTTAGTTAGAGATGTCTCCTCTGGCTAGAGGAGATTGTCGTTTAAGTTAGAGAACTCTCCTCTAGTCCTCTCTCCTCCCCGTATGTTAAAAAAAAAAAAAAACAGTATAACCTTTGATTAGTTACTGGCTTTTTCCTACTGGTTGCGTGTTGTTCTTAAAATTGAGTAGAGTTTAGTAGCCTTTGCTTTTCCCTTCAGATAGCTTTCCTGAATTGTGTGGCTGTTGTAGTGGATTTTTTGCTAATATGTCCAAGGAAGGGAAAGAAGTGAAGCAGTCAGGCTTCAGAAAGTGTGACTCCTGTACACAAAAGATGGCGATAACTGACTCGCACACCAGTTGTGTCTATTGCTTAGGAGCGGTACACCTTCAGGACTCTCTATTTGCCATGGTTTTAGCTCCAAGGTACTGCAGGAACGTAAGAACAAACTCATTGTTAGGGAATTGATTAAAGGTCCCTTTACTCTGAGGCGTTAGAGGGAAGTCAGAGCTCTAATCTTCTCATTCCCCAAGATCTGACAAATCCATTAAGAGAGCTGCTTCTTCAGCTCCTGCATCTGAGCCGGCAAAGAAGCCTTCTAAGGATACGACTTCAGACCCGAAGGCTTTTGGCCCAATGAGGCTATTCCTACGGTTTGAATAGCTTTATCGAAACCGATTAGGAGCCATACATGGAGCCGGTCTCCTCTGTACCTCAGTCACCTCTTTTACAGTCGGTGGCTGGTAGCCTAAGTTCCTCGACCCACTCCTCTTGTTCTTCTAGGAGATGACATGGAGCGGGTGTTCAAGAGGTTGCTTCAGACTCTGGCGGTAACCAAGATCCTTTAGAGTCCAGCCCAGAAGGTGTTGGAACCGATGACTGTCATGGCCCCTTCTTCTTTTCCTCCTCCGACCCAAGTGGTTTCGGAGCCAGAGTGCTTGGATGTGATTGTGGTAGAACCGTCGAGCCCTAGACCTCCCCCAGGGTTCTCAGTCCCGACTTCTGCTCCGACTTCTTTGGTGCCATCTTCTGTCGAAGGATCTGGGAGCCAACACTCCCCCGTCAGGTCCAAGGAGGAGAGTCTGGTCGGATCTTTGTCTGATCCGAATCTACCTCTTGGGGCTTCGGCGCAGGTGAGCTGGGTGCCCACATCGGCCTCACAGCCCACCTCCTTGTCTCGTGGAACATCTCCTTGCTCCTCGGAACCGGGAGCTTCTTCAAGTCAGGATCATGGTGCCTTTGAGATCATGAGGAATGTGCCGTCACCCCTGATGGCTCCACCCTCGAATCCAGGCATGCTCCCCACAAAACTGCCCGGCAACTGCCTCTGTACCCCCCCCCCAGGCGTAGAGAACCAATGCCCCAGGATGCCCCATTGGGTGAGTCTCTCTCTTCTGAAACTTCCCCAGAGTATCCCTTCGGGGAGGTCCCTTGTAAGAGAACCAGTAAGAGGAAACATCTAGCCTCCCCTGAAGAGTCTGTCACGTCGGATACGGATGTAGAGGACTCTGAAGGGTCCCCACGGTCGCCCTCTGAGGATGTCTCCTTTTCAGACATCCTAGAGATCCTAAAGCAGAGAGTCGGCTGAAGTCCCTTACCCCTTCTAAAGTTGAATCCATATACCTGGAGGCATTTGGATCTCTACCCTCCACCTCTTGGATGTCTCTGCCTTTCGATCCGCTCCTTGGTGTAGTCAGTCGAAAGGTGTGGGGCTCTTCCGAATTGGTGGAACCTGTTCCGAAGAGGCCCAAAAAATTTATAACTGCTCCATCTGATAGGAAATTCTTATCCAAAGGTATCCCAGTATATGCTATGGTGGCGGCGGCGGCGGGGGCCACCAAAAAGGAGTTAGCAGAAACTTCATCTGTCCATCCGCTGAATAAGGAATCTCAAATGATGGACTGATATGGGAAGCATATGTTTTCACCAGCGGCCTTTAATCTCAGGTTGCTGAACTACTTATCTCATTTTACCAGACTTCAGAGGGATCTCCTGAAGGAGCTAGGAGATGCCCTACAAGGTTCTACAGCTGCAGGGGTGTCAGACAAGGTGACCTCTCAGCTTGCAGCTTTGAGGTCTGTGGTCAACTCCTCTATGCGGCTCATCTTTTATACAGCTGATGGAGCGAGTAGGGCAGCAGGCACAGGAATAGCTCTGAGGAGACCTTCCTGGATGCATCTTTGTGAGTTTGCTGACCCCTTCAATTCTTCCTTTATAAACGCCCCTTTTGATGGCTCGTCTTTGTTCGGGCCAAAAGTTAGAGAGACACTGACCAGGTGTGAACAAGAAGGTAAAACTCTGTCTGCCGTGGAAGTACGTTTTTCTTTTCCTACCAGGCCTTATCCCAAAGGCCAGAAGGGTGGTAAAATGTAGTTCTGCAAAACCCAAAGAGCTTCCCCAGACGTACGTGGTGACTTTTCCCCCAGGGGCATATGTGGAAATAATTATGGAAGATGCCGACCTCGCGGCAGAGGGGGCCTGCAAAATCAGGTGACAGAAATGCGTTCTCTGACAGACCCTTTTCACCGCTCCTGAAAGGAGGCCCGCCTGCCCACCTCTGGAGGCAGTCGGAGGCAGACTATCACTGTACCCCAAAGCCTGGCTAAACATCACTCAAGATAAATGGGTACAGTTGATAATATCCAGGGGATAAATTATACCCTTCTCCAATCCACCCCTGCAATCAAGATCAGTCCCAGAGATTCCACCCTGCCAAAGGGATCAGGCAACCCTAGAAATATAAAGGTTAAGAAAAAGACTAATCCAAGACGTCTCTGCAGACCAAATCGGATCTGGAACTTACTCAAGGTTCTTTTTAGTTCCAAAAAAAACAGGGCACTGGAGACCCATCTTGTATCTCAGCAGACTGAACAGATCAGTGAAGAAAGCAAAGTTCCAGATGGTGACACTGCAGTCTATACTCCTTTTTCTGGGGCAAGACAACTGGATGTGCTCAATTGATCTTCAGGATGCGTACTACCACATAAAATTGGACAGGCGATCCAGGAGATACCTACTCTTTTGGCTGGGAGCCAGTCATTACCAGTTCAGAGCTCTGCCCTTTGGTCTCACTACAGCTCCCAGAGTGTTTACCAAATGCATGGCAGTAGTCACGGCTAACCTAAGACGGCTAGGATTCCGGGTGTTTCCGTACTCAGACTGGCTCTTGATCGCCACCACCGAGCATCTATTAACCAAGGCCAGAGACACCACCATTCATCTATGCTCTGAGCTGGGCATCACTATAAATTTCGAAAAATCTGCCTTGTTGCCATCACAGCTTATTACATTCATAGGAGCAGACTTTAAACACAGTAGACATGGTAGCAAAGTTGCCTCATGACAGAATACAGACACTGCATCATCAAGTGTCCATCTTGCTCTCGAAAAGAAAGGTACAGGCCAAAGTCGTTCTAAAAGTCCTAGGCATGATGGCAGCTGCAATCACATTAGTACCTCTAGCACGGCTACATATGAGAGTACTGCAGTGGCTACTCTTTGCTCAATGGTCCATGTAGGAGGAGTTACCCATATCACACAAGATCTTCATCACAGACTCCTACAAGAAGGACCTATGCTGGTGGCTTTTATCCATGCAGGTAACCCTAGGCAAGACCGTTCACTCTCCCTCAACCTGTAGCTGCAGTGACCACGGATGCTTCCCAGATAGGGTGGGGGGGGCGTTATCTGGGAAAGACCATGCAGGGAACTTGGCAAGAACACGAGTATCACTTGCATATCAGTGTCCTAGAGATGAGAGCGGTGCTTCTGACGTTGCAAGCACTCCAGAGCTCTCTTACACCAGGCATGATTGCAATACAAACAGACAGTATGTTGGTAGTGTGGTATATCACCAAACAAGGTGGAACCAGATCCTATCCCCTGTGTCGGGAGGCTCGAAGAGTATGGCAATGGGCAATTTCTTCTCATTGTTTTACTGATTGCAATGCATATTCCAGGGAAATCCAACGTGATAGCAGACAAATTAAGCAGAGCAATTCTAATGCCTCACAAGTGGTCCCTGAAACAGGAAGTTGTGAACCACATCTTTCGCAAGTGGGGATAGCCTTGCTGCAACCTTTTTGCCATGCCCATGAATGCCAAATGCAGCAGTTACCTTGCCCTAATCTCTCCTCTGGGGGGAGTCACCAAGGGATGCACTTGTTCAAGATTGGCCCCCGGGACTTCTTTATGCTTTCCCCCGTTCCCACTAATCTGCAAGGTTCTACAGAAAGCCAAATTGATAAGTTGCACATTACTTCTCATTTCTCCATACTGGCCTCGTCAAATCTAGTTTCCTTTCCTATGGCTCCATCTCCAAGAAGAGCTGTGGATTTTGGACCTGGTACCAGATCTTCTGACTCATCAGTCAGGAATGCTTCCATTCCTCTATTCAAACCCTCAAACTGACAGATTGGCTGCTCCACTTCCAGTCTTAGCCAGGCTTCCGGACTTTTCCCCGGCCTTGAGACACATGCTAGTTTCATCTCCTAAGATAACGACTAGAAAGCTTTATGCTAGTAAATGGAAAAGGTTTTCTTGTTGGGCCTCCAAGAATCGATCTGACCCCTTTACAGCCCCTGTAAGTATCATTTTAGACTTCTTAGCTGAAATATTTAATCAAGGCACAGCAGCAGCTACCGTACGAGTACAATTAACTGCCATTTCTAACTGCCACATAGGAGACATGGGATCAAAAATAATGTCTCACAGTTTATGGAAAGCTTTCTTGAGAGATACTTTTTTATTATGACCACGAGAAAGGGAACCACCACCTTCTTGGGATCTCAATTTGGTGCTGTCTTCTCTGATTCTCCCACCATGCGAACCAGCTTCTTCTTGTCAACTGAAATTTCTAACATGGAAAATAGCCTTTTTGATGGCCATTACTTCAGCTAGGAGGGTTTCAGAACTTTAAGCTCTGTCCGTTCGCCCTCCATATTTGGTTTTTCACAAAGATAGAGTCTCTCTTAGCACAAATCCTTCATTCCCTCCAAAAGTATGTTCTGAGACAAATTTAAACCAGTCCATTGACCTGCCCATTTTCTTTCCAAATTGTGGCAACAAGGCAGAATATAAGCTACACCAATTGGACGTTCACAGGCAGTTATGTTTCTACTTGCATAGAATGAAAAAATTCAGGAACTCCGACCAGTTATTCGTCTGTTTCTCAGGTAACAGGAAAGGTGCACCAATATCTAAAGTTATTTTGTCAAAATGGCTTACTGACACGATAACCTATGCATATAGTTCTCAGCATGAACACTTGCCAGGAAAGATTAGGGCCCACTCAACTAGAGCTATGTCAACTTTGGCCGCCTTTCAGGCCAGATTGCCTTTGGACTCGATCTGTGCAGCAGCAATATGAGTCTATCCTCATACCTTCGTGTCTCATTACAAAGTAGATGTGGCCTCCCAGAACAGGGCATCATTTGCTTCCTCTGTTCTGAAGAGCTTATTCCCTTGAGCCAACCAAGAAAGAAGGTGCTAAGGACACTGTCTCAACCAACAAGAATGAAGGTGAGATGGGACAACATTAAGAATTTATGTACTCACCATAACATTCCATGTTTGTTGTCCATAATCTCGCCTTCATTCTGCCCTCCTTCCCCCAACCTTCGCTCCTGGAGGATCGAGAGGAAATTTTTATTGGTGATGAAATATTCTCTGCTTCCCTTCTTGCCTCATGAGTCATAGGCTAAGAATTATTACCATTGTTTTTAGTATATGTTTTCTAGTATGTTATTAATATGCAAACAAGAGCTGGATATTCTTCCCTAGGCATTATGAGATAGGGTATAGCCTCCAGCCAATGGAAGCTCTCAAGCTTTAGTAATATGGCGAGTCAGAACGCTTTATAATTATATTGGGTTATCCTGCCGTCAGGCGGTCCCACAGTCGGCCCGAATTCCAAAGTCTTGGTCCAGCGTCGGTTGCTGTCACTTCTTCCCTGACGTCAATGCGCCAGGGGTATATAAGAGGCATCCAACGCCATTTTCTTCAGTCTTTCTTGCCGCGCGGTGCCCGAAGCAGAAGCAGTTCGCAAGTGCTGGTCGGCCGACACCTGAGATTTTCGATTTGAATTTCAGTCCGAAGTCTTCAATAAAGCTAAGTACCCCGTTGGGGAACATCTTCTTGCCTCAGTCCGATGTCAGAAAAAGTTAACAATTGCATTTCTTGTGGGAAGCAAATACCTCATAAGGACTTCCATTCCTATTGTATTCCTTGCCTAGGCCCAGACCACGATGTCACAGGTTGTCGGTTTTGTGCTAGGTTTAATAAACGAACTATCAAACGCCGTTTTGACTTCACATGGCATTACTTTGGTAGGAAATTTAATTATATCATGCCGTTGGAGCAGCCGACGACCGCCACTCATAAAAAACGCAAGGATAAGGACAGGCAGCCTAGGAATAAGCCAGACACCGAGGCCTCAGCTGGGCCTGTCGCCGGTTCTCCGGTTTTCAGTGAGGCACCTACGCAGCCCCTGACGACCGCAGAGCTGGAACCCCAGACAGCTGCAGATTCCCATGCGGAGTCTACTAGGCCGACGCAGCCTTCTACCGACACCGGAGCAGAACTAGACACCGGTGCAACAGAAACACCTTCGGTTACTGAAGGTGTCTTCAGACCAACTACACTCACCATAAAATCTTATGCTAAACTAAAAACTCCTTTAAAACCAAAGAAAACTGTACATCAGTCTACAGTTCAAGGCCCCATGCCTAAGAAACAGATGCTTAAGATGGCTGAAGATTTGATTACCCTTATCAGGGGTTCCCATCCCCCTCCTGATAAAAGACCAAGACAAGAGGAGGATTATGCATCCTCTGACCAGGTTTCTCTCTCCTCAGATTCTTCTGAGGAACAGGATTACACTTTTCCACCTTATGAAGATTCTGATGCTGAAGACTCTATTCCCTCAGCATCTCCCCCTGAAGACTACTCCTTTGGGGAAACTTTACATACCATGAGGGAACATTTCCACTGGGAAGGCCAGGATTACTCAGATTCTAAGAAAAGTCTCCGAGAGTTCCTTTTACTACCCCAGCACAGACCTCTTGCTATCCCTCCTGTTCTGGATATTGTGGATGATGTTTACTTGGAGTCTAGTTTAAATCCAGACTCTCTTCCTCCTGCTCCAGCCAAACCAGACAGATACTACAGAGTACCTGACTCACACAAATTCCTTTATAAAAGCCCTGTAGCTGACCCAGAAACAATTTCACAGGGTCCTAAGGGAGCAAAAGCTTCTATGGCTAAAAATCCTGTGCCCTCTGAAAGGGATTCCAGAGCCCTAGATAGATGGGGAAAGAAAATATACACCTCAGCTACTCTGGCTATGAGAGCATTAAATTGCCAGTTTCACATGTTGAAATATCAACAATTTCTAATGTCTCAGTTAAAACAAAAAATGAGCACACATTCAGAACTGCCTGAATTCAAAGAAATGCAGGATCTGTTGCATGCAGCTGAACAGATGGGTAAACATACTTTACAATGCAGATTTGATTCATTGGAAGCTTCTTGTAGAGCAGCTGTTACTGGCTCTGTCATACGTAGGCATGCTTGGTTAAAAGAACAAACCCTCCCTGACCATGTTAAAGCAAAATTATTGGATGCACCTTTACAACAGGATGTATTATTTGGTGTCAAAGCAGAAGAGGTTTTAAAGAAAATGGAGGATAAGGCAAAGTCTATGCAAGCGGTCAAGGATTTTTTGCAGGTACAACCCCCTTGATTCAGCAGAAATTGGCCAACAAAAAACTGGTCTTTTCCAGCTTCAAACAGATCACAGAGGGGCAAATACAGATGCCCAAGGGGCAGAGGTCAGTCACAGGGTCCTTAAAAACCTCGCCAATGGGGTTCTGCTACCCAGAAAGGAGGAGAAGACAGGCCCCAAGCTAGCAGAAGACAAACACAATGACCCTATCCTCAAACGACCAAACAAATCTCTCCTGGCAACTCCCTTGGGAGGAAAACTAGCATTTTTTGCAGACAACTGGCACATCATCACAAAAGACAAATGGGTTCTAAACATTGTCTCTCAAGGATACAGATTCCACTTTCATACCTTACCAAGGAACAAAGGAATGCCAAACCTGCCACTAAATCAATGGGCAGAGGCACAAAAACAAATTACAGCTCTCATGAACATGAGAGCCATTCAACAGGTACCTACACAGGAGCAAGGACAAGGATTTTATTCAAGACTCTTCCTAGTCCCAAGAAAGGACAAAGCATGGAGACCCATTCTGGATCTTTCAATTTTGAACACCTATCTTCAAGTACCAAAATTCAAGATGCTAACACTACAGCAGCTTCATCCCATGCTAGGCAAGAATGCTTGGCTAGTCACTTTGGACCTCAAGGAGGCATACCTGCATGTCCCTATCAGACAAAATTGCAGAAGATACCTCCGCTTCATTGCAGGTTCAACGCATTATCAATTCTCTGCACTGCCCTTTGGCTTATCTACTGCGCCCAAGGTCTTCACAAAATGCCTGGCACCAGTAATTGCATACTGCAGACAAAGAGGAATTCAAATATACCCATACCTGGACGACTGCCTTATTCAAGCAGAAAGCAAAGACATTCTTTTAAAGCATCTGGCATTTGTCAAACACCTTCTAAGTTGCCTAGGGTACATAGTAAACGAAAAGAAATCAAAACTAGTGCCCTCACAAAACATAATATTCCTGGATGCCAGCTTGAATACAACGGCCCAGATGGCTTATCTCATGCCAGACAAGCAACAACAGCTGTTTCAGTATTTCAGAATATTGGCAACAAAGACCCAACTCCCTGCAAGAAAAATTATGCAGGCCTTGGGATTCATGGCATCTTGCATACTACTAATACCATTTGCAAAACTGCATATGAGGAAATTACAATGGTACTTGAAGAAAAGTGTATGGACTCAGCACAGCCACAGCTTGGAAACAATGATACCACTCATTCCCTCCCTTCAACAGGAGTTTCTATGGTGGGCACAGGCATGTCACCTCATCAAGGGTCAGCCTTTCACCTTACCCACAGCCAGGCAAACTATGACAACAGATGCATCGGACTATGCCTGGGGAGCACACATGACAGGGCAGTGCATTCAGGGCAAATGGACTACAGATTGGAGGCATCTGCATATCAATCAAAAAGAAATGCTAGCAGTACAGAATGCCCTAACAGCTTTCAAGTACCTTCTACACCCAGGACAACTAATAATAAAGACGGACAATACCACAGTCATGTGATACATAAACAAGCAAGGGGGCACACATTCCTACCCTCTATGCAGGCAAGCAATGACCTTGTGGAACACTGCACTGTCTTACCAGGTTCAATTACAAGCACAATTCCTGCCAGGACAGACATAGATCTGTTTGCAAGCCCACACAACCACCAAATTCAAAACTTTTGCACAAGGACCTTCCATCTACTAGCTTGGAAAGTGGACGCCCTCTCATTCAGTTGGAAAACATTAACAGTGTATGCCTTCCCTCCACTACCTCTTCTAGCAAAGGTACTGCTGAAAGTCAGATTAGAGAGGCCACAAATGATACTCGTTGCACCAGACTGGCCACGCCAGCATTGGTACCCAATTTTAAGGAACATGGCCCACGGCCCACCATGGATTTTGCCTCAAATTCCTCACCAGCTCACCCAGCGAGATCATCAGATTCTACACAGCTAGCTCAAGACTTTAAACCTGGCTGCATGGCAAATTACCTAAACAACCAGCCAACACCTTTATCCAAAGCTGTTATGGATGTCATTCTGGAGGCCAGGAGACCCAGCACCAGGAAAACCTATTCAGACAAATGGAAAAGATTTTGCGCCTGGAACCAGGCTAAAGGCCTAAACCCCCTTGATCCAAACATCCCTCAGATTCTACAATATTTAACTGAGATGTTACAGAAAGGACTTTCCTTTTCATCTATTAAAATCCACGCCTCAGCAATTTCAGCTCATTACAGCACGGATCCTCCTTTATTCTCACATCCACTCCTAAGACAGTTCCTCAGAGGGGCTAAGAACTTAAGACCGCCAAGGAGAGCTCCTACACCTACTTGGGATCTCAACTTTGTTCTGGAAACGCTTACACTGCCACCCTTTGAACCAGCTTTTTCAGCTGATTTAAAATTTCTTTCATGGAAAACTGCCCTACTACTAGCAATAACCTGAGCTAGAAGAGTCTCAGAGCTACAGGCACTAATGGCAGTGGAACCTTTCATCATTTTTCATCAAGACAGAGTCTCTCTACGAACGAATCCTTCCTTTATGCCAAAGGTGGTATCCAGTGTGGCCCTAAACCAAACCATTCACTTGCCCACCTTCTTCCCAAATCCCCAGAACAAAGGAAAAAGACTCCTGCACTCTTTGGACATTCACAGGCAATTATGTTACTACTTGGATAAAACTAAGGCTTTCAGAAAAACTGACCAGCTTTTTGTAGCCTATGCTACAGGATCACAAGGAAAAGCTATCTCAAAACAGACCATTTCAAAATGGATAGGGCATTGCATAAGTTTTTGCTACATACATCATGGGAAACCAGTACCTGCTAACATTAGGTCCCACTCCACCAGGGCTACAGCTACATCAGCAGCCTTTCTTAGGGGAGTGCCAACCAAGGATATTCTGGAAGCTGCTACTTGGAGTTCAGTGCACACCTTCACCAAACACTATCACTTACCTCTATACTCTAAGACTAGAGCTGGTTTTGCCACTGCAGTTTTGCAGGGCTTACTAGCTTCTTCTAACCCGGTTTGACTCCACCTCCCATCCTTAGCTTTGGGATTCAACCCAAGTGTGACGACTGCAGCAGGGTAACACGATGAACATAGTACAGTTTTGTACCTGCCATAAGTGTAGATGTTCGAGTGTTCACCCTGCTGCAGTCCAGGTTACCCTCCCTCCGTCCCCTCTGAACTAGCTGAACTTATCTCTACCACTCTATCCTATACTACCTCTGTGGTGTATTTGCTTGTGCCTAAGGGTTTTGTTTTATTTTTATATAGTTATATGTATATATATATATATATATATATATATATATATATATATATATATATATATATATATTTTGCCTACCTATTGGGGACACCTGACATCTGGGGCAAGAAAAACTGAAGAAAATGGTGTCGGATGCCTCTTATATACCCCTGGCGCACTGACGTCAGGGAAGAAGCGACAGCAACCGACGCCGGACCAAGACTTTGGAATTCGGGCCGACTGCGGGACCGCCTGACGGCAGGATAACCCAAGTGTGATGACTGCAGCAGGGTGAACACTCGAACATCTACATTTATGGCAGGTACAAAACTGTACTTTACAACTGGGAAACTGGCTGGTATAAACAAACTTTTCTTACAGACATTGTTTAAATCAGCATATTGTTTACCTTTAAATAAATACCTTTAAATGAAAAACAAGTATTATAACCTAACATTATCATGAAACTGAGGGCTTAAACGATTGTGATGATTTTCTTTTTGTAACACTGGATATAAACTCATTATTTACCGTAATACCGAATGATTATGAAATAGATGCTATTCGTATGTTCCTCAATGAGGAAACAGATATGCAATCAGCAAAATAGCGAATATTTGTCATCTATTAGATATAGTTCTAACAAAAAATGTATTTCTCTTTGATGAATAATCCTACTTACAACTGGCGGGTGTTGCCATGGGCACGCCCATGGCAAACACCTATGCCAACCTAGTGATGCATCAATGGGAGAAAAAGTGTTATGAATGACCAAGTTTTTTTTATCGAAGATTTGTTGATTGTTTTCTAATATGGAATGGAACAGAAGATTTGTTAAATAGTTTTGTACAATATCTGAAGAGCACAACAACATTTTTTCGTTTCAAATTCAGCTGTTAAAATATCTTTCTTAGATGTACTATTAAGAGAGAAAAGAGGCTAGGGTTGAAACCAGTGTGTATAAGAAAGATGTACATGTGAATTGTTATGTTCACAAAAGCAGTATGCACCCACCGCATATATTTAAAGGAACAGTAAAAGCATCGTTGACTAAGTATGAGCACTGATGATTGAAAATGCAAACAGCAATTAGATGAGATGGCTCATGAATTTCTTGAGAGGGGGTACACTCAGCATATGACTAGTCAACAAGTGAATGAAGTGTATAATAAAAGGGAAGATTCAATAAAACCTATATTAAGTAGTGAGCAATCTAACTGTATAGTAATTAATGAAAAAGTTGATAAGATTAGATATTTGACAACATACAATGTTAGAACCAAGGATATAAAAAGAATAATTGAAAAAAAAACTGGGGCGTACTAATGGCTATGCCAGAGTTACAGCAGCTATTAGATGATAAACCTAGTTTTGCATATAGGAACTCCAAAAATCTGAAAATGAGACTATGTTATAAAGATTTTCAAAATCAAAGCAGTACACAATCTATTTGTAAAGGAGTACATCTATGTTTAAATTATAGTTGCTGTGTAGATATTCATAAGAAAGACAATAATGTATTTGTACATCCGATTACTGGAGAAAATTGTGTTTAGATGCACAGCCACATTCAATACAACCTGTATAATTTATTTGGCAACATGTAACGTGCACAATGTCCATCATTTTATATAGATAAAAGTACTAGAAAATTGAAAGAACGCATAATAGAGCATTGAGTAAGCCCATTATGGACAAGGGGGTGTGATCATGCTTTTAGGTTTAGGGTTATAGACACAGTACAAAAACAGATAAGCCTAGCCATGTTGTACGGTATTCGCCGCCCCTTTAGTATTTAGTATCAACAATTCTAGGTTGGACATGGCTCTGTACGTTAGACAGAGATGACCTCTGAGAAAGCGGTATGCAACAGAGAACAGTCTTAGCTTTTTCAATCGTGCTGCATAGGGAAACTGTTTGAGGCCAGTAATCCTCTTGGTTGGGTATCTCTGTGGTCTCTCCAGCTGCTGGAGATGTCTAGCCAGGTACATTCCAATTTGTGCATTGTACTCAATAATGGATCTGATGAGGGAAGAGTAGAGGGGCACCATTACATCCTTAGATCTTGATGCAAACCCTTTCGTGATCAGATGGGTCACATAGAAGGATTTTCTAACCACTTTGGCAACATGGGTATCAAAGGAAAGCTGACTATCTACTTGGGTCCCTAGATCCCTTATTTCTTCTTCAGATTTCAGGGGATTACCTCCTATGTTGTAGTTTGCGGGTGCTCTGTTTTTTCCAAAGGGGATTACTATGCATTTTTTTGCATTTAGCTTGAGACCATGGCTTTGACACCATGCATCAGTCTCATTTAGTCCCTTCTGGAGGATCTCCATGTCGGCCGGAGGCTCTATTATAGCACCCAGTTTGCAGTCGTCCGCAAACTTGGTCAGCCACAGCCCTTCCATGCTTGCCTGTACTTCTGAGAAGTATATGCCAAACAGGAGGGGCTCCAGGACAGAGCCCTGAGGCACACCACTCGTTACTGGTCTGGATTCGGACATAGATCCCGCTACTCTTACTTTATGGGATCTGTCTGAGAGCCAGTTTGTGATCCATCTTGTGACGTAAGGGTTTATGCCCAGGCTGGTGAGCTTATCAATAATACCTGAATGGGGGATGGTGTCAAATGCTTTAGCAAGGTCAAGGTAAGCCGTGTGTACCTCCTTTCCCTTATCTATAGCCTGAGTAACTGTCTCAAAGAAATCCACCAGGTTCAGGAGGCATGATCTGCCCTTGACGAAGCCGAACTGTGTGGGGTCCAGCGACTGAAGGTTCCCAATCTCTCCATTTATGAGTTCCATAATGATTCGCTCCATAGCCTTACAGATCAGACTGGTCAGGCTTATTGGTTGTTAGTTCCCGGGGTCAGTTGTGGCCCCACCCTTGTGTAGCGGGACCACCATTGCTATGTGCCATTCTATGGGCACATATCCTGTGGAGAGGCTGAGACCGAACAGGGTATTAAGATGCGGGGTTAATTCCTTTTGGAGCTCGCGTATGACACAGCCTGGGACACCATCTGGTCCCATGGAGGCAGTGTTTTTAGCTTTAGATAGACCTTTGTTAACCAACATATCAGTAATAATTGGACTTACACAATCCCCTGGAATGGTAATAGGCCCTGTAGGTGGTGAGGGGGGGGGATTTGCACTGAATCTGTCAGCCAAGATGTTGGCAATGTCAGAAGGGTCAGTGTATTTTGTTCCATTTTGTACTAGCTCAGAACAGACCTGAGCATTGCCATTTAGGTTTTTGACATAGCCATAGAAGGCCTTATGGTTATCCTTGGTATCCTTGGCAACTTTCTTTTCAAAATTAGCTTTAGTTGACTTGATGAGAGCCCTCAATTTCTTACTAATGCTGATCAGGGATGATTTTTCTACTTGAGATTTGGCCTTTTTTTGTACAAGTCTCCTCCTTTTATTGTAAAGTTTGCTTATGGCCGGGGTCCACCAGACTGGTTTCTTCTTGCCTGAGGAAGGAGTCTTGGTTTTATTTGGGATAGCACTGTCCATGCAATCCTGAAGATGCATATATAGTGCCTTGGTGTAGGATTCCGCATCTTGGATATCATTATCCTTTTGCAAGGGAATAGTAAGGCTTTCCACTTCTGACGCAAGTAGTTTGAAGTTTGCTTTGGAAAGGTTTTTGACTATGGTTACTTTGACTGGGGGAGGTGAAGGGGTTAGGATGTCCAGGATTATCAGTTTGTAGTCGGATCTGACCAAGGAGGGAGTGATAACGGGTGTGGTAGAATGGGCGCCCATATTTGTGATGATTAAATCCAATATGTTGTCCCCTCTAGTGGGATATGCCTTCGGGCAGATAGCCCAGTACCAACCTATGAACCTATAAGAGGTGGTGATACAAACAACATATTAGAATGCAGAGAGTATAGTTGAATAATCCTGTTACAGGTTTAAAGAACCTGGATTAAATAATATTGTTAGTATAAAACCAGTTTTAGTTTAAAAAACAGAAGCAACTTCACTAAGTTATAAAAGTATACGTATTTATTCAGGTTTAAAATTGCACAAGAATATGTGACTATTTTATGATGGAATGATTATTTTAAGATGGAATGTATATATTTAATTCAATATAAGATAGTTAATTGATGTTATGTTTTTATTGGCTGGCTGTGTTCATATGACTTTCCTAATGGCTTTTATATGGAATGAGATTTTTTTTCAAGATGTAATAACACTGAGAAAGGATTTTTATCCGAAAGCTTTGTTGTATTAAAAGTTTTGGCTTTCTTGGAGTTGGATTCGTTTTTATGTGACTTCATTTCCTAAACTTCTTGTTTATCACTCTTCAACCTTATTTTCTAAAACTTGGAAGATTCCAAAGCTCGAGCTGTAAGGAGTTTAGTTTTTCTTATATCTTTCTATTATTATGTAAGTTGGTAATTGGTAGATAGTTCTTCTCCCTTGTAGTTCTGTGACTGTGGTTCATAGTTTTTAGTTGAGACCTTTGACATTTTCTTTCCTTTCTCTCCTGATAATCTGTTTTTGCTTGGTTTGATTGCTTTGTACATCTTCTCACTTTTCCTGCTTGATTGCTCTGAGTCACCTTGAGGCTTTTTTGTCCTTATTTATGCAGAGCATTGAACTCAGTGTATAATGCTATACTTTTGAATTTTGTTTTTTTTTTTTTGTTTCCTTTAGAGCAATTTGTGAATTCTGTTCCCCTTAGCATTTGTTGACCATGCTGGCTCACTTTTTTATTTCTGTGTTGGGTGTACTTCTCTTTTTGGCTTCTCTGGTGTGGGTACTCGATTTGGCCTGCCACTTTCCTGTCAACTGTACTGATTTTCGACTGGAAACAGACTGCCTGGCTTGCTTGGATTACTTTTGAATACTTAGTAATTCTGTATAATTCTATATTTTTATTATTTTTTTTTTTTACTTAAGTCGAGTTTAAGTTTGCTACTTCTACTACTGTTGTCTGCTCTGATTAATATACAGTGATTAACTAGAGATATATGGACTGAAAATCTTCCACACAGAGAAGTTTCTTACACAGTTTTGATTTTCATAACTTTGTGATTCTCTGACAATCTTGTCAGTACACAACGTAAAGGCTGTAAGTATTTCTCCTTTTCGAAAATTCATGATAATGCACCTTACCCCTCCCCCTTCTTTTTCTTCCTGTTATAGGCTCAGAGGTATGGTTTCCCACCTTGACTTTTATCCACACTGCTGGTATTATGGAACAGGAGATAGACTTATAGTTTTGTTTCTGTTTTTTTTTCTCCATTTGGCTGTCTCTCCTCTCCTTTGGGCTCTACATGTCCTGCTTTCTGACAGCTGATGAATGTGGACTGCTTGGCTGATGTCTGCTCTCTCCAGTTGTACACAACTTCACATGGGGACCGCCTTCTCTTCTACATCCATACTGGGTGCAGTCTTTCTTTACTGGCATCTGACTAGCTCAGGAGTCGTTAATGTTACTTTATTTTCCCAGTGTTTCAGACATGTAAGGTGAAACCTCATCAAAATGTCTATCATCAGAGCAGTACCTCACTGATGGTTCCTTAGCCCCCCCCACGCCCCTTAAAAAAGGGGGGGGGCAGAAGAGAGAGAGAAAGAAAAGGAAATTGGAACCACTGCTTAGAAATGTTGGATTCCCCGCATGGGATCCGAGATCTTTAGCACTGCTCATTGCTTTGGATCCGGTGCTCCCCTTGAACAGGGTTGCCAGATTTGTAAGTGGTCAGGTCGGGACAAAAAAAAAGTCTTTCGTGCGGAACTGCCTGCTGTTCTGCATTACACAGAAGTGGGTCCATTGAGTGGCTCGTATGCCGGCATACGAGCCAATCAGAAATCACAAAGTGGAGCCTGTTTCGCCGGGATTTTAAAAGGCAGTGTGGGGCTGAGGATTGGACTGGTGATCTCTTTACAGTCCCACTCAAACAGGGACATCTGCCAACCCTGCCCTTGGACCTGAATGATACAAGTCTCTCCTCTTCAATCTCCATTGTTGGATCCTATGTCGCCAGATTTGTCTGACTGAAGTCCTTTGTCGGGAAGATATGAACAAAGACATCATCCCTGGGAAGAACTCTGCTAAACTGTCCTCGGATCCAATGCCTACTGATCTGACAATATCTGCTCTGACTATTTGCGAATTAATAGAAAGCAGTCAAGCTGTTTTCAGATCCAGAACTGCGAAGTGATTGGTTATCTGCTCAAATCCAACATATGGCAGACTGCTCAGAAGCAAGTGAGCCATTCTTGCATCTGGCTCCTACTGTTCCAGGACTAGGAAGTGGATGCTTATCTTCTTGGATACGGGGAATTCAGATTAGACATTTGGCAGGTAGCCCCAAAAGCAGCAGGACTGTTTTAGATCTAAACCGGCTCCGGAGCTATAGAGTACATAGTTGTCTCCTTGGATCTGAAGACTTTGGATCTGACTATGGGCACCAGAAACAGCCGAGCTATTATTGGGTCTGGAACCTTCGGATCTATGGCTGTAGAGTGAATGGTTATCTCCTCAGATGTGGAGATCTTGCATCAGACATATAGTGGAGCCTCTGAATCTGGAGCTATTGGGCGAATAGCTCTCCTCTTGGACCCAAAGTTCTATGTTCTAGCTGCAAAGTAAATGATAATCACATTCCGCAATTACAAAATTAAAAAAAAAATCGAGTTTAGTATGATACTTGAGCTTTTCTCAGATACGGCACCTTTGATCCCAGATCTGTTGTCTAATGTTGGTTTGTTTGGCCTACCCTACCTCAGCGGCAGCTGAGCTGTCTCCAGATCAGATATTTTTAGGATCTGTAGGGTAATGGATGGACGGGAGAAACTAGGTCCTTTCCCGGGATCTGATTTTCTTTGGTCTGGAGCGATTAGCTAGCAGTGGACTTTCTTAGGATCCGAGACATCCCTCGGACCTAGCCAATTTCTTAAAGTTGGTTGACCTTACAGTCTGAATATGTATAAGCAGGTTTAACTTGGATAGGTAACAGTATACTTCCTGTGGTTTTGTCTGCTTTCTAGGTGCAAATAATTATGCTTATACAGTTGAGAGTTTGAGGGGTTACGTTTCTTCCTCTCACAGGCAGTTGTAGATGGCTTGCCAGGGGAGTCTGCTCTGAAAGCTATGGGGGCAACGTTTCTGAGCTGACCTGTCAGCTCTGCTTCAGTTTAATTATTTTCCCCCGTTTTAATTACATCTAAGACAATTCACACCTAGTTTGACACCTCTCTCTAGTTGACGCAGGCTGTCAACTAATTGCTCTTTTCCCAGGCTGCTGGTCGTGAATCTCACATCCTAAAGCCCCTTCTTGCACATTTCAAGGATATCAGAACTTGCAAGGGTTTTTTTTGGTATGCTTGGCTAGGTTTTAAAGGATCTTCTGTTCATTAGTTTATTGCACTTCTATGAACCTATGAGCATCAGGTGTGGCCCTTGGGGCTTATCTGCCCTGTCTTGACCCTAGGGGGATGCCCTCCCCTTACTTCAGGCTTGTTTACTCTGTTTGACATGGGCAGGAGGTTGGGATATAGGTTAAAATTATGTTAGGGTTGTTTCTCCTCATTTAATACTGATCCATAAAAAAAAAGAAAATAGAAAGGGACTCTCAAAGAGTTTTTGTTCCTGGTGGTGTTCCTTCCTTGTTCCCCTCTGAAACTGGCTATCTGCTGTACAGTAATGAAGATGATTCCCAAAACCCAACTCATCCCTTTCTCTTCCCCATGCTAAGGACTATGGTTTTCATTTTGGGACTGCACAAGTCCTCACAGGGGTACCCTGCCCTATATTTACCAGCTGCACACTGCTCCAGCACATACCACTTGTATAAGTTTGTATGTGAAGTTGTTAAATCTCGCCGTTTATTCTCACTGATGGGTTCGGAGCCGATCCTCAGCTCGACACGGCTGATAGCAAAGCTCAAAGTTTAGCAATAGCTCAAGACCAAGCCCTTTATCCCATGCTGCACTGCTGGAATTACCTCAGATCTAGTTTGCGGCGGCACGGATCTCTTGGTTTCAGCGTTGCTTGAGACTGTTTTCCTCTATTAGCAAGTTTTTACAAATTTTCTTATAGTGTTAGTTCGGTTTTACTTTAGTGTGATTTAGACTGTTAGCCCCTGCCTTATTAATAGTTGATCTGGCAGTTTTTGGCCTTGGCCTTTAGTGGATAGTTGTGATAGAGTTTATTAGATAGTTTTGTCAGTTTATATACTTATATATATATATATATATATATATATATATTTGCTATTAGTTATGATAGAGTTTAAGCATTAGCATAATTATGTCTGAAGTTAAAGAAAAATCTAAGTCTGGCTTCATGAAATGTCCAGACTGTGGGCAAAAGATGCCAGTCACTGACGGGCACTTTCAATGTGTATACTGTTTGGGTGCGAAGCACCTACAAGAATCTTGTAGTATTTGTCATTCCTTCTCTTCTAGAGTGCTGTTAGAAAGGAAGAGAAAACTGGTGGATCGGGGCTTGCTTAAGCACCCCTTTTCTGAAGCTTTGAGTGACCGGGATGGTGCCAGCAAGTCATGTAAGTCTTCAAAATCTTCAAATTCCAGGGGATTTAAGAAGGCTAAGAAAATGGATGATTCAGGGCCATCGATTTCATTGACCTCAGAGCCGAGTATGCCTTCCTGTCAGAGCCAGCTCACAGCCTTGGAGCCGGTCTCTGAGACTCCTTCATCTCCTTTGCTTCAAATGGCACCGTCTGTGTATTCATCAAAGTCTTTTGTCAGCCTCTCTGATCTGGAGATGGGCTGTTTGGTGCAGAAGCTCTTAAGGGCACCAGGCCTTGCCAAATTATTGTCGGCTCCGACACTCCTGTTGGAGCCGAAGACCATCACCCCGGACATGACTGCTCCTCCTCCGAGCCGTACTGGACCTTCGGAGCTGGAGGAGGTCGACCTGATGTTTGTTGATCCTGTGGAGCCGATAACTGCCCCAGTATCTTCGGTTCCAAACGCTCGGACGTCCTCGGCGCTGACTGGGGACTCTAGGAGCTGACACTCTCCTGTCGGGTCTAGTGAGGGTAGTCGTACCGACTTGTCGGTTCCGACTCTTCCTCTCGGGGCTTCAGCTCGGATGAGCTCGGCTCCTACCTCGGGCTCTGAGCCCATAGCTTCGGTGTGGGAGGATCAGGCGATTCCTTCAGGTCCATCTACTCCTTCTCATCAGAGCCGTGGTGCTTTTGAAGCTATGAGGAAAGTCATGTCTCCAAGGACATCTTCAGCATCAGGTCCAGCTTCCTCCTTCCTTCAAGCGCCTGTGTCTGCTTCTGTTTCCATCGCCCAACCCAAGCGTAGAGACCCTGAGCCTCAGGTAGCCCCACAGGGTGCCCCTTGCTCTTCCGAGACCTCTCCAGAGGCTTCTGCTGAGGAGGTCCTCAGAAAGAGGTTGTGCAAGAGGAGACACTTGGACTCTCCACAGGAGTCTTTGACATCTGAAACTGATTTGGATGAGTCAGAAGGGTCCCCTCGATCCCCCTCTGAGGATATCTCCTTTGGGGAGATACTAGAGATCCTTAGGCAGAGGGGTGATTGGCAGTCCAAAAGCCCTACCGAGGACGAGTCAGTGCTTCTGAAGACTTTTGGTTCTCAACCTTCCACCTCTTCGGTGTCTCCA
This sequence comes from Protopterus annectens, assembly GCF_019279795.1. Classification (NCBI taxonomy): domain Eukaryota; kingdom Metazoa; phylum Chordata; order Ceratodontiformes; family Protopteridae; genus Protopterus; species Protopterus annectens. The sequence continues at coordinate 279,416,822 of NC_056741.1, forward strand.
CCTTACGACGAGCTCATAGATCTGATCTCTCATAGGGCATGGGAGTCGCCAGAGTCCATGGAACCTGTCCCTCGGAGGCCAAATAAGTTCATCTCCACCCCCGTGGATAAACTTTTTTTGACTAAGGGAGTAGTGCCTGTTGATATCATTAAGGAATCCTTTGCAATGCCAAGGGTGCCAAACTTCCTTGATATAAATCTTTTTACAGGTGAAGTTTACTTGGTGTTTATGCTTGCTTGAGAGCAAATTACCACGAGCTGCAAATTTTGAAATAATTTCTACTGATTTAGCTGGCATCATGGTGGTGGTGGCCACCAAGAAGGAAATGTCTGAGACATCCTCATCTATCCATCCTCCTAACAGAGATTCTAGGATCATGGATAGATATGGGAAATGCATGTATAGTTCAGTGACTTTTTCTCTTCGATCACTGAACTATTTAACCCACTTCACCAGACTCCAAAGAGATCTCCTGAAAGAGCTAGGAGATGCTCTCCAGGGTACGGTAGCTGCAGGGGTTTCCGACAAAGTTACCAACCAGCTTGCTACTCTAAACTCTATTGTGAACCTGTCCATGTGTCTTGTATCTTACGCAGCTGATGGTTCAAGTAGGGCCGTAAGTTCAGGCATTGCTCTGCGTAGACATGCCTAGATGCGTCTCTGTTCCTTCGCGGAGCCCTTCAAGTCTTCATTTATCAACACCCATTTGATGGCTCATCCTTGTTTGGGCCCAAGGTCAAGGAAACTTTGACTAGGTGTGAGCAGGAAGGAAAGACTCTGTCTGCCGTCGGAGTCTGCTTTTGTAACCCTTCTCGGCCTTATCCTAAAGCCCCTAGGGGTGGAAAGATGTGATTCCGAAAAGCTCAAGGAGCCTTTCAGTGTACACATGGTGAAACCCCTCTAGAGGCAGAGGAAGGGGTTATAAAATGAAAGACACCGCCCGCACAGCAGAGGGGGCCTGCAACAGCAGGGTGACAGAGGTCAATTCTTTGGTCAGCTCTACCAGCACTCCTGAAAGGAGGCCCGGCTGTCCTGCTCTGGAGGCAGTCGGGGGTCGCTTGTCTTTATACCCAGAAGCCTGGCTAGACATAACATCCGATACCTGGGTACAAAGCATCATCTCCAGAGGGTATTTAATACCCTTCTCTTTCCCCCCTATTCCTGTCAAGAGAATCCCAGACGTTCCACCCAGTTTCAGGGAACAGGCAACTATAGAGGTCAACAAGTTGCTTGAAAAAGAGAGTCATCCAGCCAGTCCCAGCAGACCAAACAGGGTCCCAGCAGACCAAACAGGATTCAGAACTTACTCAAGATTCTTTTGGGTTCCAAAGAAAACAGGGGACTGGAGACCTATGTTGGACCTCATCAGACTCAACCAATTTGTGAAGAAAGAGAAGTTCCAAATGGTCACACTTCAGTCCATACTTCCCTTTTTAGGGAAAGGCGATTGGATGTGCTCCATCGATCTCAAGGATGCGTACTACCATATAAAGATGGACAGACACTCCACAGATCAGCTGTGTTTCCAGCTGGGAGCCAATCACCATCATTTTCGAGCCCTGCCCTTTGGTCTCACTACAGTCCCCAGAGTTTTCACCAAATGCATGGTAGTGGTCACGGCTCACCTGAGGCGTCTAGGATTCCAGGTGTTTCCATACCTAGACATTTGGCTCCTTACCTCCACCACCAGGCATCAACTGATTCAGGCAACCGAATCCACTCTGACACTCTGCAACCTATTAGGCATTATGGTCAACTTCGAAAAGTTTGCCTTGTTGCCATCGCAGCATATTGTCTTTATAGGAACAGAGTTAGATACCTCAACCACCACTCTACGTCTTCCAGCCGAAAGGGTCTCACTGCTTCGCCAGCACATCACCTCATTGGTGTCAAAGAACAGAGCTCCAGCCGCAGAGGTCTTGAAAGTATTGGGTTTAATGGCAGCAGCAATATTAGCCATTCCTCTCGCAAGGCTGCATATGCGAATTCTTCAATGGCTTCTGTTCACCCACTGGTCTTACCAGGAATTGCCAATGAACCATATGATCCTCATCACAAACTCATGCAAGAGGGACCTTCAGTGGTGGTTGACGTCTCTTCATGTCACAATGGGATGACCCTTTGTGCCCCCCCCCAGTAGCCACTGTGACCACGGACGCTTCCCTGATAGGGTGGGGGGGCATTTTCAGGGAAAGACTGCCCAAGGCACATGGACGGATCAAGAGTCACATCTGCATATCAATGTTCTAGAGATGAGAGCAGTACTTCTGGCATTACAGTATTTTCAGGACTCTCTTCCTCTAGGGACGATTACAATTTAGACAGACATGTCAGTGGTCTGGTACTTGAACAAACAGGGCGGAACCAAGTCTTTTACCCCCTTTGTCGAGAAGCCCTCAAAGTATGGCAATGGGCTGTGTCATCCCAGCATTTTCTGTTAGCAATGCACATCCCGGGGAAAGCCAACGTAATAGTGGACAAGCTGAGCAGGGCAATTTTGTTGCCTCACGAGTGGTCTCTCAACCAAGACATTGCGGACAGGATTTTCTGCAAATGGGGCCAGCCTTGCTGCAACCTTTTTGCCAGTCATATCAATACAAAATGCAGAAGCTACTTTACCCTGATACCACCTCCGGGACATCCCCCGAGAGATGCACTTGTACACGATTGGCCTCCGGGTCTCCTATATGCATTTCCTCCAGTCCCATTGATGCCCAGATTTTTACAGAAAGCGAAGTCGCTGGGAAGGACTGTCATTCTTATAGCCTCCCCATTGGACTCGACAGATTTGGTTTCCCTTTCTTCACCATCACCTGCTGGAGGATCCATGGATCCTGGACCCGGTTCCAGATCTGCTGACACACCCGTCAGGGGACCTTGATTGCAGTCACTGAAGCTAACTGCTTGGCTGATCCAGTTCCCCACATAGCCAGGCTTCATTTCCTGTTGTACAACACAAGACAAATTCTATTGTCTTCCCTTAAGCCTTCCACCAGAAAATTATATCGCAGTAAGTGGAAGAGGTTCTCCATTTGGGCCGGCAAACAAAAAATTGATCCTTTTCAAGCTCCATTGTCATCCTTTCTAGATTTTTTGACTACGATTTTTACGGAGGGAGCAACAACTGCTACAGTTTGGGTTCAGTTAGCTGCTATATCCAATTTCCATCTTGGAATTGATGGTTTAAATATTATAGCCCATAAGTTATTTAAGGCTTTTCTCAAAGGTACTTTTCACATGAGGCCACCAGCTAAAGTCTCCTTATTTTACTTGGAGTTTGAATTTTATGCTATCTCAAATAATTCTTTCCCCCTTTGAACCAGCATCATCTTGTGATCTTAGATTTCTGCCCTGGAAAACTATTTTTCTAGTGGCCATTACATCTGCCCGCAGAGTGTCAGAACTTCAAGCATTATCTATCAGACCTCCTTATATGATTTTCCATGCTGATAGAGTATTTCTCAGAACAAACCCCTCCTTTTTGCCTAAAGTCTGTTCTGAGTCTAATATTAATCAGGTCATTGAGTTGCCAGTCTTCTTTTCCAACCATTCCAACAAAATAGAATACATGCTGCACAAACTTGACGTGCACAGACGGCTCAGATTTTATCTTGCTAGAACTAAGGATATCAGGAAATCAGATCAACTTTTTGTATCCTTTTTGAAGGCCAGAAAAGGTAGACCAGTAGCTAAAACAACCCTTTCAAAATGGTTATCGGATTGTATCTCATTTGTTCATGCAACTGCTAACATACCCTTGCCACACAAGGTAAAGGCTCATTCAACCAGAGCCGTGTCTACGTCTTCTGCTTTTCTAGCTAAATTGCCCCTTGATAACATTTGTACTGCAGCCACTTGGTCTAAGCCTCATACTTTTATCACTCATTACAAAGTGGATAAGGCCTCCAGGGACAGGGCTTCTTTTGGTTCTACGGTCCTGAAAAATGTACTCCTGTGAGCCACCCAGGATTGCAGGTGATAGGGATGCTACCCATCAGTGAGAATAAACAGCGAGATTTAACAACTTCACATAAAGAAGTTATGTACTTACCATAACGTTCCATGTGAGTTGTTTATCTCGCCTTTATTCTCACGTCCCTCTGTCCATCCCCCACCTGGCGTGCATCATGGGATAAATGGCTTGGTCTCCAGCTATTGCTAAACCTTGAGCTTTGCTATCGGCCATGTCGGAGCCGTGGATCGGCTCCGAACCCATCAGTGAGAATAAAGGCGAGAGAAACAACTCACATGGAACGTTATGGTAAGTACATAACTTCTTTTTCTATAACTGTTTCCAAATGTTTTCTTAACAATTGGGTAAATCGTTATTAGATCTCCCCCCAGCACCCTTCCCTCCTTAGGATGGCAGTAAATGGCTGCTGCTGTGCTGCTATGCAGATATTACAGCTAAACACTGAAACCATGCATGTTTCCAGAATTCAACCTGTCAAATTTCATTCATATATGTTTATAGTAGGCCTTATCAGCATATGTGCCTAGAAAGTGATAATTAGTTACTACCATTTCAAAGCTCTTAACTTTTTGAACTCATCTCAGCACAGAGGCTGTTTACCTAATGCATAACAGTGGTGACAGTTCATCTGTGACTCTAGGGATTCTAGCTGCTCTATATTAGATGACTAACTCTTCACTTGCCTTAACCAGGCAGCTTCGGCTACAAACCTGGAATTACCTATTGCTCTTCCAGATCCTCAGATCTCTGCGCATCACTATAGAGCTGGAAATTTTGAATTTTTCCATGATACAGACTCCCTGAGGCGTCAGCTCCCATGAGATACCATGGGCAGATAGTACCTTCGCCTGTTCATAGCTTCACATCATTAAGAATTCTGCTAAGGGAATTGCTGTCACTTATGTTTCCCCCAGCAATACTAATCTTACATATTCTTAGCCGCATTTCTATGGTCATATTGCTAGACCCCCTAGCAAAGGTCCTTATTCAGGTCCTTCAATGAGTTTTTGGCAAGTTTTTGGTTCATCCCTTTCAGCGTCTGTCTGCTATTATAAGATTCACTCAGTTTCACAGATGTCATATCCATCTGTGGACCCAGCCAGACTACCCCTCTTCTAGTCTAGCCATTTCTCCTCCTTGGCCACAATGACCATGGCACCACCCGCTCGGGTGGCAGGGCATTTTAAAGGACAGTGAGATCTGATAATGTGGTCTCTTTTAGAAGCCAACTGAGATTCTAGGTCCCAGCTCGATCTCCCTAGGAGCTATTACGGTGCATTCTGACAAAAGGTCAGTAGTCTGACATACCTACTAACCAGGGGAATCTGTTCTTGTTTGGGTGGAGAGGCCATGAGTGTCTAGGAATGGGCATATCGTTAGACCTTTTTCTAATTTCATCGCATATGCCGGCGTTATCCAGCTCTCTGGCCAGTCCTCTCTGGCTGCTCATGTTTGGTTCCTCTACCAAGCTGTCTGAATCTGTTTTCAACTGTTGGGGCCAAGTTTGCTGTGACCTCGCGACTTCTCCATTAGACAACAAGTGCAGCATGTATTCTTTCTCCTCTAAAATATCTTCAGTAGATTCTGAGGCTCATTTGGGGTTACCCATCTCTCCCATCTGGGATCCAGTATCCAAACCTATACACTGTCTAGTAAATGCTCTAATCTCAGTGATAGTGCTTCTTTCTACCTTTGTGTCTCCTGTTCATAATATGCTTGCCTTCCACAAGACTCTTCTTAGGAGGCATATGGGAGTAAAATGTGGAAGTTGCTTTAGTAGAGGCATCAAAGACATCTTGGTCCCTTTTTGCACCCTGCGTTGCTTTTCCTTTTTTATCTCCTTTCCCTTTAGGGAGGGGTGAATTTCCTTTCTCTTCTGTGATAATATTACGATTACCTGCTATACCCATTATCTTTCTGGTTATGTGTCACTTCGTTCTCTATTCCAGGTTGTGCAACCCTTTATGAAAGGAGTCTTTCTGTTCAGATCCTGTATAAAGACCTCGTTTCACCTTGGGATCTGAGTTGATCTGTAGAGGCTGTCCCAGAAACTAATTAAGCTAGCCTTGTCTTCCAAGTCACTTTACATTATTCGTCTTATGATCGGGTGTTTCCCGTACTGATTCTTCCTTTATGCTGGGAGTAGCCACAGAATCTGGAATTGTTCTGTTAATACAATTAGCGTTCTTGTGCTCAGTTTTTTTCTAGGACATGTATATATTCTTCTCCTTAACGTGCACACATATCTATTGCCAGTTGATATGTTCTTTCCTAACCACTGAGGTTTGGCGGTTTCCAGCATTATCCTGACCAAATAGATTTCTGACAATATTCAGCTAATTTTTTGTGGAAACTGTCTAGAGCTGTCTGGTCCTTTTTAGAACCTTTCTGCTAGATTTACGGGTGCCTTATTTGATCTTCCTCCAAAGCTTCTGTTGACATCTCTGCTGCAGTCACTGGATCTAAGACTTGTCCCTTGTGATGCCTTTTGTAAGCGTACATTGTCTCCAGGAGTAATTTCCCCTGGTTTGACAGTACTCTGGCATATCCCTGCTTGAGGGCCTCCCAGGAATTGTGTAGCTGGGGATGCTACCCATCAGTGAGGGAGAATGAAGAGGACAACATCATATTTAGGAGTTATGTATTTACTATAACTTGGTGTATGTGTTGTCCTCCTTCATTCTTCCTTACCTTCCCTCACAGCCATCCCCCGGCCTTATATTTCTACAAGAATATTGGATACTACAGGAACATTGGGTTCCCATGTTTTTAGTCATAATTCTTCCCTTTCTGTCCTGTCTTTATAAATCAGTAGACTTATGCAGCAAACTCGATCTGAGGAGTTAGAGGTCATGTGTTGGATTATGGAAAGAGGGAGGAGCTCGAGATTAGGATCTAAAGTCTGGAAAATGCAGCCAAGTCGGATCCGAGGATCGGATGTGTAACTCATCAGTGAGGAAGAATGAAGGACAACATGTATACCAAGTTATGGTAAGTACATAACGCCTAAATCTTTGGCACATGATGAGAAGCAAGTTAAATACTCCTGTTGTCTTCTTCATAAAAATTAATTCTCATATGGCTTCTCATTTAATGACTACTTGAATATAAGACATTGCAGTGTTGTGATCTGGTAGACACTGCCACGGATTTAAATAGCAAAATATCGCCTAGGTTATTATTCATTGACACCTTTTTTTGACAGATGACAAAATTACTCTTAGCATTTTATGTTGTCATTTAGTTGAGTCAGTCTCAAATTCAAGGACTTGGGCACACCATGCCTGTCTTGACAAATGCTTTAAGTTCTTTTAAATACTTTTTTTGATTATATCCGTAATGCTGGCTATCCATTCCTGGTCTCTGCCACTTCATTACATGTTTAAATGTTAGCATTTAGGCTGAGGCATAAAGTAAAAGATACACTGCTGCAAGTGAGGTTATATGATACTAGGTGGCAGTAAATTGTTCTGTAAAGCCTCTGAGCATTCTAGGCATAGTCTGTTTTGGCTGACAAATGCACTGACCCTGCAGACACAGGAAGAAAGTACAAGTTAATAAAAAAATCAGTGTGATTATAAATCAGGAGGTAGGTAAGCAGATCTATCAAATACTTGTGCTTTAGTTTCAGCAAGCAAGCAATTATATTGCAAACTGTCCCAATGCTGCTCTTACCAGCATTTCTCTTCAGGTGTTAGGACTAGAAGAGTTCCTCTAACAGCAGACCTAACAGTTTGGTGCTAGGTCAGTGCCACAGTCAAACTTTGAGTAAAGCACTGAGACTTAATGCTCTTTGGTCAATATGCTGCTAACCAGAACTATTGGAAGGGTAGGGCATTGGGGTGGGTGGCTTCTCTGGATGCCAGCACTTGAGAGGCACTGATTGGTATGTTTCTTTAAACATAAAATAAAAAAGTCGGACAGTTACAAGCTGTCATTAAGGAATTCTTTGCAATGCCAAGGGTGTCAAACTTCCTTGATATAAATCTTTTTACAGCTGAAGTTTACTTGGTGTTTATGCTTGCTTGAGAGCAAGTTACCACGAGCTGCAAATTTTGAAATAATTTCTACTGATTTAGCTGTATTTGATGATGGCATTTTTTACCTACTAATCAGGGAGTGAGTCTGAGAATGCTGTCAAGTTAAGCAGGAATTTTGCAATGAATTCAAATTATACATGGTCTCTTGTTTGTATTTTCGAGTTGTTGTTCTTTCGGCTTTTCCCAGTTAGGGGACACCACAGCAGAACTCCGGTCCACTAATGATTGGCAGTAGATTTTTTACGGGTGCGGCGGTGCCAGCTCGACTGTAATGAATTCTGAGTGATCTTAGAATGTAGATCTAAAATTGGGAAACTTAAATTAGAAAAGAAATGCTTGCCAGAAGCTTAGCCTTGCCTTTAAAGATATAATTTTAAGTAAGCCAGTGCCATGGTGTATAGGGTTAAAGCCTTGACTATTGCCCAGTCAGACTAGATGTGATTGGCAGATTGAGAGTCTGTGGCAGTGGGAAGGGAGGAGTGTCACATGCCTATAGGCATACCTTGTTGTTCTGCAGTTGAGGCCAGGGGCATGTTGGGAGGAGGAGTATCTGTAAGGAAGGAGGGGCATTGGCTAAGTCATTGTGAAGGCAGAACGATACTCCACATGTCCATTGCACGCCCTTCCTCGACTGCATGTGTGCACCTGGGGAGGGAACTAGGCCAAAAATAAAAATCCTTTTCAACAGTATATGTGATGCTGTCCCAAGGTGCCTCATATTTCTCATTAGCCCTGAAAAGATGTCAGAAATGTCGTGGGGAGGTTGTTGGGTTTGGTAAAACTGTTGAATTAGAAGGATTACTCAGATTTAGCTGATGGTCTGAGGCAAGGATAGCCAAAACAATTTACAAAAATTTATTTTAAAATGACATGATATTGTGAGCCAATATGCAGCTTCCAGTACTTCTTTATGATAGTCTAACTTCCCGTTTTTCATTTGGGCTATTATCAGGGAAGATCGTTTTAGTCATTTTCTGTTACCAGGAAAAAGGAAAGTCCCTTCTTTGGCTGGTTCGTTATTGTACTAGACAATTAGCAGGTTTGGCTGTGTTTCGAAGGAGCATTGATGCACAATATTGCACTGCATCTTACCTTGTATGTCCAAAGATGGTGGCAGATGGCTGGCTGTGGATAAAAACTTTGATCAGATTTTATTTTCTTGTTATATGTACTTTTGAAGAGTTTATAATTTTATCTTGGACTGTTATTTGGCTCTGGCAAATCGAACCAAACAGCACTGGATAAAAAGCCTCTGCAGAACCAAGAAAATGTAGTATCCAAACAGAAGAGGCTCACCATGACAATGTAATAAAATAAAAACAATTTAATAACTGTTATTTGGCACTGCCTGTGACTATTAATAGAATATTGGTTGTATTTAAATCTTTTAAATTGCCAAGAAGAATGAACTTCTGTATGCTGGCATGTGTGGAGTAGCATTTTGAATGTTTATTCTTTGCCATTGGCCAGATGCTTATATGGGTGTCCTTAGTGAGTATTTTAGGATGTTTGGGTGCTTACTTGTCACTTGGGGAATTTTTGTTTCAATTCAGCATTTTAGGACCACTGACTTCACGCTAGAAGGAAGTCCTGCTTTAACTCACTATTTATTGGCATTGTCTGAATTAATCTCATAGGTGTTTACTAGGCTAATGACTACAAGGGCCTTTTTAAGCCTAGCCATGCATCCCAAATCTCTGACAAGTTCTGATACCCTTGATACGTGTAAGCAGGGGTTTGGGAGGTGAAACATTTACATCTTATATTTACTCCATGGTCACATGGTCCTGGATTGATGAAAGGTTTAATGTTTTATCTGGATGTGGATCATATTTGAACATTTATTATATCAGAATTTTTGGAACATTGAAATCAGAGTTTTTTATTAAATCAGACATTTGTACCTACTTTGTTGCAATCTAGGACATTACTGATTAGCAAAATGTGAATATTTAAATGGAAATTTGTTTTGAGTATTTTACTGTTTTGACATTAACTGCTGTCTAAATGACAATGTTTGCCATGCCTTCAGGTTATGTATGAGGTAAATAACTGCTCAGTTTTGCAAGAACTTTTTTTCTAAATTATTTTATTATAAATGGTACTTTTTTGAATTTTGTATTAGTGATTAGGAAATAAGCACTTATCTGGTTGAGGCCACGCATTTACCAAGCATCTAGTGTGGGCTCACTGATCCAAAGTAAGAGTGGGCTTTGGCTGGGCAGTCCTGTATGGGCTGCTGGCTGAGTTCTACTGCCCCTACTTTCACCTTTTTTAATTACTCCAGCATCAAGCAAATGGCTGCCATTGCAATGATGAAGAAGGGTGACGATAACCTAGTTCTGTGACTTAGAGAGACAAAGCCCTGACTGTGCCCTAGATGGCCAGAGTTTAACAGCTCTGCTACTGCATTTTCTGGGTAAAGAAGTATTTGGTGGTAGCAGCAACTACCAGCTTGCTACGCTTGGGGGTGGGGGCCTGGTGATCTACTGGCTAATTACGGTCCATGCAAACCATAACTAGAGATGGGGCTTGGCTGAAACCAATGATAGCAACCCTCATTAAAAGGGAGATGGCATAGTAGGCCCTGTTGGTGATGCAGGTGTGCACTTCAGCCATCAAGGGGCAGGGTAAGAGTTAACAGAAAAAAATATTGATGTCTGTAAAATTATAACCTCCGTTCTACTCTCTCACCCTGCAGTGAATGAATAGGCTGATTGACCATGGAGGGCTGATGGTTGGCAGGCAGTGTGATAAGGGGGTGGGCAAAAAGTTAAAAAAAAAAAAAAAAAAAAAAAAGTGTAGATGTCTATGCTTACTGTGGAGAATTACTGGCATCAAAGCCTGCATGGTCTGCCTTTTGTCTCATTGTCCCCTTCATGGGAAATCTGAAAATCTGAATGGTGTTTATCATTTCTTGGTTCCCAAGAAAGACTTGAAAGTTCTCTTGGAATTACAGTTTGTGTAAGAGCTGTCCCACCCAAGAGAGATATTCCTGGCACTTTAAAAAAAGACTCTGCAAAGATAAGCAAGTCATCTAAATATGGAAAAATGTGAATATAACTGGAGCAAGACGCTTTATGAGCACTCTTGGTGCAATGGATACTCCAAGTAAGACAGAGAACTGATAATATTATCCAGACACACACAACCTTAAGAAACATCTGAAGCCTGGATGAATAGGGATGTGATAAACATCTCTTAAGTCTGGTTTTGCCAGGAAACTTGAAAGAGGAAGAAGAGGTAACAGATTATAAAGTGTCAACATTTTGAATTTGGGCACTATCATAAACAGGTTTGGGAAAGAAAGATCCAGAACTGGTCTCCAATAATTTTCTTCCTTTGGCACTAGGAATATCTTTGAATAAAAATTCTTCCCCGCCTGTGAAGGAGGAACTGATTCTATCACTCCTTGAGGCAGCATCTGATGAAGAGCAGGTGGAAACAAGTCTGATCTGCAGGATGGAAGAATGACCACCTGGAAAAGGATGAATTTCCTAACACTGCCAGCAGTAACCTTGATAAATGATATTCAGATCCCATTTGTCTGAAACTACCAGTTGCCAAAGAGAAAAGTGGAGGTTCACAATTTCTGTACGAAAACAGGGGCCAGGGTAGGAGAGGTTTTCAAGATCTCTTGAATAGTCATTGAGACTTATCTGCCTGTTCTTGGTTTTGAGAGGTTTGAGACTTCTTTTTGGATCTCCCTTGCCATTTCTTCTTAAACATCTTATCTGTATTTTGTTGAGAGTATTTAGTCTGCTTTTTGCCAAAATTCAATGAGGATATAGAAAATCCTTTGGAAAATTTGGAAAAGAGCTAAAAAATCTTAGATTCCCTGGATCAGCTTGCCCCTTTCATCACACTTTTTGATCAGCTCTGCAACAGATGGGCCAAACACAATCTCTATCAAAGGAAGAATTTAAAATCTCTTTTTTTAACATAATCTGGTAGGTTCTGGGAATGCAGCCATTCAAACTTCCTCAAAACAGTACCAGTGGTCATAGTCCTAGAAGAAGTATCAACACTCACTCACTCACACTCTCTGTAAACAATGAGGAGTGGTCTGTGTATTAGAAGAAACAATGTCCCTTTACACTAACTCTTGGAGCATTTCTCCTCGGGCCTCCGTTGAAAACTGGCTTCGTTCCAAGTTTGACCTTCCCGGTAAACAAATGTTAAATAAAATAAATAAATGTTCCTTCACGCTATCAAATCAACAGTACCATAGTTTCCCTTGAAGTGGTAAGGGACCTGGGATCACAGGTTGACCACAACCTTAACTTTGCCCACCACGTTTCTACCGTTGTAAGGAAAACTTTCAATGTAGCTCACTTGATTAGTAAAGGCATTGCCTCGAAAACAAAAAAAGTTATAACCCCCTATACTAGTCAGTTATCTTGCCCATAATTGAGTATAATGCCCTGTTTGGTGTGTACCGTACTAAGCACTTGCAGTAATTACAGAGACCGCAGAGGTTTCTAATAAAGATGATCAAGGGCCATCAGCATGTGCCTTACATGAACAGACTAAAGTCCCTGTCACTATACTCCATATCGTATAGACATTTTAGGGGAGACTTATGCCTGGCCAACAGACCAACCAAGACCCAAACCTAATGAACTTACTGCATATCCATAAATCAAATGGGTCTAGGGCTACCTGTTCCAGGGACTTAAATATAGCCTGAGACTTAAATAGGACATGCTGGAGGGAGAGATTTATCTCCCAGCGACTGCCACATCTTTGGAACAGGCTATTAATTTATGTGAAACAGAGCACCTCTATGACACTGTTCAAGAGGAACCTGGACGACTGGATGGGGAACCAAAAATTCTTAATAGGGATAGTGCCTACAACTCTCCTGGACATGGGCAGTCATCACTAAATGCAGTTTTTGGTATTGACTAGTACTTCTATGGTATTACATTGGGTTGAAATGGCCAAGCTTAAAATGATCTTCGGGTCGATAGCCTAGTAATTTCCTATGATCCTATGCTCCTATGATCCTTGTCAAGCCTTGTGTCTTGCAGGAAGGAACCAAGTAATCTCAAAGTCTGACCTCCCACAGGGTGTTCCCTCATTGGGATTAAGTTGCTGGAAAAGGCTCACATAAGAAGAAATGACTATTGACTCATTGCTAAGAAGGCTTTTTAACTAATATTAGATCTGAAGTAGTTAACTTCATTTGGTCATCAACCTGTGGGCTTTGGATCCGGACCGGATCTGAGACGGCAGTTTCACCAGCATCAGATCCGAGTTCCAAGCTCATCCTCTTACCCATAATACCACTGCATCTCCTTCCTTCCCCTAGATCTCATTTGCAGTGGCTTCGCCTGCGTCATGATTGTTGAGCTCCAGGTGGTAAGACTATTTTTGGGGGTATTTTGTATGAATGTGTGTGTGTTTTGCCTAGTTTTTAGGTCCCTTTATTCCTCCCCTTCGTGTTCTCTCATTAGGTTAGTGTTAGTTTAAAAAGTCTTTAGTAGTTTGTTGGTAATCTAGGGTAGCGTAGGCCTTCTCCTTCCCCGCCTCAAGCTTTGAGTGTGTATCTTAGTGTTGGGGTTGGTTAGCCTGGCACTGTTATGGCAGATCAACAGAAGATGGTCTTTAGAAAATGCACAGTGTGTGGCCATGAGTTATCTCCTATGGATGACCACACTCTGTGCGTTGTTTGTTTAGGGGCCACTCATTTGAACACTGAGTGCTCCATATATGCAGGGTTTAACCCCAGGGCCTTAAAGGACCATAAGGCCAAGTTAATATTGAAGGGGCTTCTCCCTTCCACGGAGGCGACTGCCTCCTCAGTCTCGGCTGTGACCGCTCCTTCCACTTCTGTTGTATCCTCTCCACCCTCCCAGGCTGGGACTTAACCTCCCGACCTGGGGAAAGGGAGAAGAAAAAAGAGAAGGAGAGTCACTGTGAGAAAGAGAGGGAGGAAAAGATCCCCGGAGTGCACGGATCCAGCAGGTCCTCCTCCCAAGCTTCCTGCACCTTCCAGGCCGACTCTGCTCTGATCTCCGAGGTTTTCCCCAGAGCCGGAGGAGGTTTGGCCTTCTTCTAGGGCCTCCAGTCACAGTATTTCTAGGCCGGCATCTGTGGCCTCTTTTAGGTCAACTAGAAACCTTTCTGAAGCCAACATGGACAGATTGATGCGAAGGTTTGTTCGCACTCAGCTTTGGCTCCCTCTCCCTCTGGAGGGGGTAGTTCACTGCCACTATTTACACCAGTAGCTCCTTCTCGATCTGTCCTCTGGTTTCGGAGTTCCTGGATCTGACAGTTCCCGGAGTCAGGCGGTTGGCACTGATGGTACCACCTACCACGACGCCAACAGTTACCTTGAGCTCGTCAGGTCCGAATGGGCAGATCTGAGCTCTCGGAGCCGTGGCCTGTGCATCAGATCCGAGTGGTTCAGTTTTCCCCTTTGGCTCCAACTTTGTCAGGCCGAGACCTACCCCTCGGAGCCTCGGCACCTTTGGGTTCTGCTCCGATCCCTGTGTTGGATCCGAGGAGGGCATCCTTTGTCAGGTACTCTGGAGGCTCACTCCCCCTCGGCATTCGATGTGGTGGAAAGGGTTCTCCCGAATGGATTGAGGCCCCTGACCATCTCCTTGGAGTCCGCCCCGACCCTCTCTATTCTGGGTGCGTCTTCTGCCAGTCTGACCATGCAGGGGCAGCCCGTGATCGACATGCTCCAGACTGTTCCCCACGAGGAACCCCAGTCGGTTCATGAGGCCTCTCCAGAGATTCCCACCGAAGAGGTTCCTCACAAACTTAAGTGCAAGAGGAGGCACTTGGACTACCCAGAGTCCCTCATGGAAGATACCGACTTGGAGGAAGGGGAGGGCTCCCCAAGATCACCCCCTGAGAATGTCTCATTTGGAGACATCATGGAGATCCTGCAATAATGGGGGGGGGGTTGGTCCACCCCCAAGCCTTCCTCAGACGAGTCTGTTTTTCAGGAGGCATTCGACACAAGCCCATCTACTTCTTGGGTGTCTCCCCCCGCGGACTCCCTGGTTGGACCTCATTACCACCAGGGCATGGAAAGAACCAGACACTGGAGCCAATCCCAAAACATCCAGACAAAATCTTGAGCCTCCCCGGTGGATAGACCAAGCTGGAATAAAGGGTCCCCAGTGGATGCCATGGTGGTAGCGGCTGCCATGAAGAAGGAACTGGCTCAGGAGAGTTCCACTTTCTAACTACCGGACCGAGACTCCAGGACGATGGACCGGTTGGGAAAGCGGACTTATGCTTGAGCTACCTTTTGTATAAGGGTGCTGAACTATATTGCCCATGTTAGAAGACTGCAGCGTGACGTGATTAAAGAGTTCACTGCATCTCCCCCGGAGTCCATGTCGCCTGAGGATAAACTCACATTCTCTACGCGAATGGCCACTCTGAAAGCAATTGCCAACATGTCCATGTGACTCCTTTCTCATGCAACCGGAGCGGCACAGGCGGCCAGGTCCAGCATTGCTATGATTCGACACGCCTGGCTAAGCTGTGTAATTTCGCGGAACTCTTCAAGGCGTCATTTTAAGTTGTCAATCTCGCCTTCATTCTTGCTGGATGGGTTCGGAGCCGATCCTCGGCTCCGACTCGGCCAATACTAAAAGCTCGAGAGCTAATTCCACCGGCTCCCCTATATCCCACAATGCTAGGCGGTAACTACTCAGATCTCGTTTGCCGCTATAGCTGACGAGGTGCTTTTTTTACCGGCTCAGGCAGGTTAGTGGATTTTTACCTTTGAGGTAGTACTATTTCCCCCTTTTTTCTTTAGTCTGATATATTGTTATTGTTAGTGTTAGTATTTAGTTCTATCGACCCTATTTTTCGATTCCCACCCCTCTTATTATTGTTGTTCTAGGCCTTCGGCCCTTCCCTCACCCCAGTTCCTTTTTTCAGTTAGTGTTGTAGGGGCTTGTGTGTATGTGTTTTTGTCTACTTATTTTTAATTCGTTACTGTAGAGTGTCTGTGTGTGTGTTTGAGACAGCCTCTCTTCCTTAATGTCTAAGGATAAGGTCTCAGACTTCAAGAAGTGTGACTCGTGCTGTCAGAAGATGTCTCTGACAGACGGTCACACTTCTTGTGTGTATTACCTGGGACCTGTGCACCTGCAGGACTCATGTGCTGTCTGCCATGGTTTCAGCCCTCGAGTCCTGCAGGAACGCAAAAACAAGCTCATCTTAAGGGGCTTGTTAAAGCCTGAAGGCCCCCCGACTCAGTCTGGGTCGGGAAAGCCTTTGAAAACTTCAAAGCAGTCGACTCCTGCTCTTGAGTCGACTGTGGAGAAGTCGAAGCAGGCTTCGTCATCGGCTCCGGCCAGAGCCGATGTTCTTAGGCCTCAAACCGTTACCTCGGCTCCGGCTGGAGCCGAGGCTGATAAGTCTTCATCGGCTCCGATACCATCATCGGAGCCACTTTCCAAAAGAGGTCTAGATCCCTCCATCGGATCTATTCTTAAGCCTCTTACCGTTACTTGGCTCCGGCTGGAGCCGGCTAAGTCCCCATCGGCTCCGATACCATTATCGGAGCCATTTTACAGAAAGAGGTCCAGGTCCCCCTCCATCGGATCTGTGCACTCGGCGCCAGGATCCCCTCTCCTTTCAGAGCGGAGTCACAAAACCCATTCCTCTCGGTCTTCCAGGTTGTCAGACCATGATTTGCAGAGGGTGGTGAGTAGACTTCTTAAGTCCGAGGCACTGGCCCAAATGCTCCATAGCCCGACTCATCAGTCATTGGCTATTCCCGTCCCAGATTACATTCCTCCTCCGACTCCTTGAGTTCGGAGGCAAGGCATGTTGGAGCCATGACTGTCGGTGCGTCGGATCCGATACCTTCCATTTCGGCTCCGTCGTCTGCTCCGATCTCCTCTTTGGAGGGATCTCGGCGCCGGGCTTCCCTCGTCGGCTCCGGCGAGTGGCATCGGACCCTTGTCCGACCCGCTCTCCCTCTCGGGCTTGCGCTGGTGAGTTCGGCTCCAACATCGGCTTCGGAGCCGTCTCTGTCGGTGCCGGGAGGGGTCCTTGTCTCTTCGGAGCAAGGGCCTCGGGCCTTGCCTGACAGGGATGCCTTCGAGGTCATGCGGAGCATGCTAGAACCAGGTTCTGCCCCACAGTCGGCTCCCTCAGCCCCTCCATCTACAGTGCCTGCGGTGATTTCTACTCACCCCCTTGTCTCACACTGCAGAGAACCAACACCTCAAGATTCCCCATTGGGAATTTCCTCCTCTTCCGAGGTCTCTCCTGACCCTGCAGGAGATCCCCCTAGGAAGAGGCAGTGCAAGAGGAAGCACATTGACTCCCCTGAGTCTATCACCTCTGACAATGACTTAGAGGAATCCGAAGGGTCCCCTCGTTCCCCCTCTGAGGATGTCTCCTTTGCGGACATCCTTGAAATCCTCAAACAGAGGGGGAATTGGCCAGCCCTTAACCCTTCGGAGGATGAGTCAGTGTATCTTGAGGCGTTTGGTTCTCGCCCTTCTACCTCCTTGGTGTCCCCTCCCTTTGACCCCCTTATGGAAGTGGTGGCAAGGAAGGCTTGGATGGCTCCTGACTCAGTCGAACCCACCCCGAGGAGACCATCCAAATTTATCACCGCCCCCACAGACAAACAGTTTTTATCCAAAGGTGTCCCTGTTGATGCCATGGTGGTGGCTGCGGCCACAAAGAAGGAATTAGCTGATCCTTCGGTTCCTGTCCATCCTCCAAATAAAGAATCTAGGACCATGGACAGGTACGGCAAGCGGATGTTCTCGTCAGCGACCTTTTCAATGCGGTCGCTGAACTACTTATGCCACTTCACCCGTCTCCAAAGAGATTTACTCAAGGATATGGGTGAACTGATGAAGGATCCTACAGCTGAGGGGTTCAAAGACACAATGAACTCCCAGTTGGCAACCCTAAATTCAGTTGTGAACTCCTCCATGCGGCTAGTCTCGTACGCAGCAGATGGAGCGAGTAGATCCGCAGGCACAGGAGTTGCCTTACGAAGGCACGCCTGGATGCGGCTATGCAATTTTGCGGACCCTTTCAAGGCGTCCTTCACCAATTCCCCCTTTGATGGATCATCTTTGTTTGGTCCACAGGTGAAGGATACATTGACCAGGTGCAAGGTGGAAGGTAAGACTCTCTCTGCCGCAGGAGTCCGTTTTTCCACCCCTTCTAGACCCTATCCCAAAGGTCAGAGGGGAGGAAAGATGTGGTTCCGAAAACAATCCCAGGGAAGTCTCATCTGACGCACAAGGCCGATTTCCCTCTAGAGGTAGAGGGGGGAATAATAATAGACGCTGCCCCAGAGGCAGAGGAGGTCCGCAAAACCAGGGTAGCAGAGAAGTGTTCTCTGACAAACCCTTTCAGCACCCCTGAGGGGCTGCCCGGCTGTCCGCCTTCGGAGGCAGTCGGGGGAAGACTATCACTGTACCCAGAAGCCTGGCTTTCCCTAACTCAAGACAAATGGGTACAGTCGATCATATCCGAGGGTTACAAAATTCCCTTTATTCATATTCCAACACAACCAAAAAGATCCCTTCCAGACGTTCCACCCGGTCTAAGGGAAAAAGCAGCATTAGAAGTGTCAAAGCTGCTATCAAAAAGAGTCATCCAATCAGTCCCAGCAGACCAGCAAGGATCCGGAATCTACTCCAAATTCTTTTTGGTACCAAAAAAAACAGGGGACTGGAGACCCATTCTGGATCTCAGCCACTTAAACAAGTTTGTCAAAAAAACAAAATTCCGGATGGTCACGCTACAGTCCATCCTACCCTTCTTGGGTCAGGACAATTGGATGTGCTCGATAGATCTTCAGGATGCGTACTACCACATCAAAATGAACCGACGCTCCAGGAGATATCTCCGCTTCAGGCTGGGAGCCAGTCACTACCAATTCAGGGCCCTGCCCTTTGGTCTCACTACAGCCCCCCGGGTGTTCACCAAATGCATGGCAGTGGTCACGGCTCACTTGAGACGCCAGGGATTCCAGGTGTTTCCATATCTGGACGATTGGCTCCTTACTGCCACCACCAGACATCAGCTTCTCCTATCCAGGGATTTCACCATTCAAACCTGTCAAGCTCTAGGCATTTCAATAAATTTCGAAAAATCTGCCTTGTCGCCTTGTCAGTCTATTACTTTCATAGGCGCCAAATTAGATACACAGACCCTTTCAGCCACACTCACAGAGCAGAGGGTTTTAGACATCCGGAACCAAGTATCCCTTCTATTGCAATTGGTCAAAGTCAAAGCCAGACTGGTATTGAAGGTACTAGGACTCATGGCAGCAGCTATTCCCCTTCTCCCCTTAGCTCGCTTACATGAGGATCCTCCAATGGATGCTCTTTACCCAATGGTCCTTTCAACGACTCCCAATGTCCCATACCATACTGATAACTCAAGTATGCAAGAATCAACTGTCTTGGTGGGTCACGTCACCTCAACTTCTCCAAGGAAGACCCTTCACTCTCCTCCAGTTGCCACGCTGACAACAGATGCCTCCCTGATCGGGTGGGGGGGGCATTATCAGGGCAGGACAGTCCAGGGCACGTGGCAACCCTTCGAGTGCCACTTGCACATAAATGTCTTAGAGATGAGAGCAGTGCTTTTAGCGCTGCAAGCCTTTCACGACTCTCTTCCCAAAGGGACTATTGCAATTCAAACGGACAACATGTCCGTGGTGTGGTACATCAACAAACAAGGCGGAACCAGATCATACCCTTTATGTCGAGAAGCACTCAGACTTTGGCAATGGGCGATCTCTTCTCAGCGTTTTCTGATAGCGACGCATATTCCCGGGAAATCCAACGTCATTGCAGACAAGTTGAGCAGAGCAATTCTCATGCCACACGAGTGGTCTCTAAAGAAATCAATTCTAGAAGAGGTATTTCTAAGATGGGGCCATCCTTGCTGCGATCTTTTTGCTACTCCCCAAAACAGCAAGTGTCAAGACTTCTTCACGCTCTTCCCGTTACCAGGCCATCCCACCAGAGACGCTCTAGTCCACGATTGGCCCCGGGGACTTCTGTATGCCTTTCCCCCCTTTCCACTGATACCTCAACTAATTCAGAAAGCCATCGCCTTGAGAGTGACAATGATCCTCATTGCCCCTTACTGGTCTCGACAGATATGGTTCCCCTTTCTTCATCGCTACCTTTTGGAGCAGCTTTGGCATCTGGACCCAGTACCAGATCTGATTACCCATCAGTCGGGTCAGCTGCACCAATCTCTGTCTTCCCTAAACCTCACAGCGTGGTTTCTCCAATTCCTACCTTAGCCAGGCTTCCCTCAATATCTCGCTCGGTCCGAGATATCTTGATGGCCTCTCATAAATCCTCCACCCGGAAGATTTATACTAGTAAATGGAAACGTTTTTCCCTTTGGGCATCATCGAAAAACATTGATCCCTTTACTGCACCTATCCAGTCTATTTTAGACTTTCTAGCAGAACTTTTTCATTTAGGATCTTCTGCATCAACCATTAGAGTTCAGTTGGCTGCCATATCAAATTTTCATGTTGGTGTCTCAGAATCCAGCATCATGGCTCACAAACTCTGTAAAGCCTTCTTAAGAGGTGTATTTCTTCTCAAACCTCCAATCAAAGACCCTCTGCCTCAATGGGATTTAAACTTGGTTCTGGCATCTTTAATTCTTCCCCTTCGAACCAGCGGCTTCATGTTCTCTGAAATTGCTTTCTTGGAAGACACTTTTTCTAGTAGCTATAACTTCAGCGAAAAGAGTATCAGAACTCCATGCTCTATGCAGTCTCCCTCCTTACTTAGTTTTTCACAAAGACAGGGTATCTCTCCGGACTAATCCATCCTTTTTACCAAAAATTTCTTCTCAAATTAACCTAAACCAAATTATTGATCTCCCCGTTTTTTTCCCTAACTATTCAAATAGGTCAGAGCAAAAGCTGCATTTTTTGGATGTTCATCGCCAACTGAGATATTACTTAGACAGAACTAAACAACTCAGGAAATCTGATCAATTGTTTCTGTCATATGCAGAAGGAAGATTGGGCCTTCCAGTCACTAAAGTATCTCTGTCTAGATGGCTCACGTCTACAATTACTTTCATCTATGAGATCAGACATCAAAAATTACCCTCAAGACCTAGAGCTCATTCAACTAGGGCATTAGCTACATCCATAGCCTTTCAGGACAGGTTGCCAATAGACTCAATTTGTGCAGCAGCCACCTGGGCTTCTCCTCATACATTAATTTCACATTACAAATTGGACATGGTTTCCAGAAGCCGTGCCAGTTTTGGTTCCACTGTTCTCAAGAGTCTGTTCCGATAGGCCACCAGGGATAAGGTGCTAGGGACGCGGTCCCATCCAGCAAGAATGAAGGCGAGATTGACAACTTAACATTAAGAAGTTATGTACCTACCATAACGTTCCATGTTAGTTGTCTTCTTCTCGCCTTTTTTCTTGCGTCCCTCCCTCCTTCCCCCAAGCCTGGACAGACCGACCGGAATTCTTTTGTGTTTCTTCTTCTGAAAATTGTTACTCCTTTCTTGGAGAATAGTATTGCTTGGTATAGCTACCAAACGAGATCTGAGTAGTTACCGCCTAGCATTGTGGGATATAGGGGAGCCTCGAGCCGGTGGAATTAGCTCTCGAGCTTTTAGTATTGGCCGAGTCGGAGCCGAGGATCGGCTCTGAACCCATCCAGCAAGAAAGAAGGCGAGAAGAAGACAACTAACATGGAACGTTATGGTAGGTACATAACTTCTTATTTTGCGAATGCTCCCTATGACAGCTCTTACTTGTTTGGGAAGACGGTCCGTGACGCACTAGTCCAGAGTGAGAAGGATGGGAAGACACTGTCTGCCATTGGAATATGCTTCTCTAACCCCCAAAGATCCTTCTCCAGGAAACAGCGGGGGCAAAAGAAGATATGGTTTCGGAAGTCTCAGCATTCCCGAGACACTCAGGACTCCTTTTCCCCTAGAGGCAGAAGGGGACAAGACAGATGCTGGCCCAGAGGCGGGGGGGGGGGGTCCGAAGAACTTAGGGTCTCGAGAACCATTCTCGGACAGACCCGCGCAGCAGCCCTGAGGGCTTCCCCGACTGCTCTGCTCTGGATGCAGTCGGGGCCGTTTTCCTATGCACCTGACGGCATGGTAGTCTGTGTCAGCAGACCGTTGGTTGCTCCAGATAAATCCAGAGGTTACGCAATTCCTTTTGTGACACATGCCTCTCCCCCAATGCACCTCCTGGACATTCCACCCGCGCAAAGGAGGCAGCAGCCATCGAAGTATTTATTTTATTTTATTTTACATTTGTTGACCGGGATGATCCGACTGGACACATGTCCATTTTCAGCGAAGGCCTGGGGAGAAAAGCTCCACATTTACAGCAAATAACGTACGGGATACAAAAGCAAATGTCATACAATTTACAAAGTTACATATTGTTACATTAATAGCACATAGGAGAAACATAGCATGTGCATTGAGGAAAAGAACATGAGAAATGCATATGACCTAAGGAAGTAACATCTTAGGAGTAGCACTCACAAAGTACAGTTGTATAGCAGCGGAAATTATACTATTATATAGTAGGAGGTTGTCAAGATTCATGTTTTGGGCATCTATTCGATTTGGTAATACAGTGTTAGATCATAAATGAAAGAGTTCAAGTCCTAGGGATATTCATTAGTTGGAGCATGGACTTTGGCTTCATAAAGAAGAGTTAGTCTGGGACAGAGCACTGACATAGCCAGTGTGACTTGAAATGGAGTTTTAGATTCTTTTTGAATTGGACCAAGGAGCTTGATAGAGTGAGGTTAGAGGGGAGGGAGTTCCATATTTTACCAATAGTGTTGGCAAACAGAGTATCTCCCCCTGAGTTATGGGACTTGACTGTTTGGACAAGTAGCCTATTTGATGAGCGTAGGCAGCTGAGATTAGTGTATGGTATAATAAGGTTTTTCAGTGCTGGAGAGTTGCCAGGTTGTTTGAGAATTTTAAAAGCCTCAAGGAGTTGGTTCAAATGGAGAAGGTTTGGCAGTTCAATCCAGCCCAGGTTTTTTAGGTTTTGGCAGTGGCGGGTCCTGTAAGGCATGCCAGTTGCAAATCTGGCAATGTTATTATAGCAGCTTGTAAGTTTGTTCAGATCAACTTTATAAAGGTTAGTCAGTATGGGGGAGGCATATAGTAGGGTTGAGAGGAGATGTGAGTGGGCGATAGCTACTTTGGCTTTTGGAGTTAGGAAAGATTTTATTTTGTATAGAGACCCTAGTTTCTTGTTAATGGTTTTGATGGTCTGGTTAATGTGCATGTCAAATCGCAGTTTATTGTCAATGGTAACTCCAAGGAGTTTGGTATGGGAGTCAGGGGAGATGATAGTCCCGTTGTTGGATTGTATAGTAAAGGGAGTAGGAGAAGGTTTCTGGGTAGGATGAAAGAGTAGTAGTTTGGTTTTGTTTGGGTTCAGGATCAGGTTTCGGCCTGATAACCAGTTTTCTACTGTAGTCAAAGTGAGCTGGGTTGTGGATAGTAGGTTGACTAAGGATGTATCAGAGCAGAGTAGTGTAGAGTCATCTGCATATTGAATGCAGACGGCCTGAGGGATGACTGTATGAAGATCATTTATAAAGGCTGAAAAGAGAAGAGGTCCTAGTATGGAACCTTGAGGGACCACTATGGTATTAGGTAAGAGTTGAGAGAGCTGATTCTGCCAGAGTACTGCCTGTTGTCTATTTGAGAGATAAGCATGAAACCAATCAAGAGTTTGGTTGTCTAAGTACAGAGTGTTCAGTGTGTGGAGTAGCAGCTGGTGATTAACCATGTCAAATGCTTTTGACAGGTCCAGAAAGAGAGCTGAGGATATTTTTTTGTTATTCCAATTATGGTTAATTGTATCAGTGAAGGAAAGGAGGGCAGTGGTAGTACTGTGGTGAGGTCTGAAACCATGTTGAGAGTCGGTAAGTAGATTATTCTGGGTGAGGTAATGTAGAAGTTGACTGTGCACACATTTTTCCATGATCTTGGCAAGTGGAGACAATATGGCTATTGGCCTATAGTTTGAAAGGTCTGTAGAGGCGCCACCCTTATGGAGTGGTATTACATAAGATATTTTCCAAATTGAGGGGATAGTAGACTCTGTTATGGTTCAATTAATTAAGATAGAGACTGGGTATGCTATAACATCTGCAACGTTTTGCAGGTATTCGGCTGGGAGAAGATCTGCAGAGAGGGTAGTTGACTTTAGTTTCTTCAATAAAGATCGGCTCAAGGAAGTAGGAATGGGCTGAAGGTTGAAGGAGAGTGGTGTGCTGGGAAAAGAACATGTTATTGAGGAGGAGATAGCGGGTGATTGTTTGGCTAAGGACTGTATAGTCTCAGTAAAGAAGGTGTTAAAGGAGTTTGCTACTTTTTCTGGGTTCTCATTGCATAGTGTTGCTGGGGTAGGAGTGGAGGATTTACCTGGATGGAGAAGATTATTAATTCCTGTCCAGAACTTTTGAGGGTTATTTTGGTATTTATATTGTAGTTGGCAGTAATAGTTTTTTTGTCAAGTGAGATGGCTTTTTTAGTCTCATTTTTGAGCTGTTGGAATTTAATACGATCTAGGGGTAGCCTAATTGTACGCCACTTATCCCATGCTTTGTTTCTGAGTTTGATTTTGACTTTGGAGTTGTTAGTAGAAAAGTTGCTAAGCAAACAGGCCATCCAGCCTGTCCCCACAGATCACTCTGGATCAGGCATGTATTCCAGGTTCTTTTTGGTGCCAAAAAAGACAGGGGACTCCAGGTCGATTCTCAACCTTTCCACCCTGAACCTGTCAGTTGCCAAAGAAAAGTTCCGGATGGTCACTTTACAGTCCATCCTGCCTTACCTGCAGGAAAACGACTAGATGTGCTCTATAGACCTCCAGGATAAGTACTACCATATAAAGATGCACAGACGCTCCAGGAGGTTTCTCCGCTTTCGGCTGGGAGCCAATCACTACCAATTCCAGGCCGTACCCTTTAGTCTCACCAGAGCCCCCAGGGTGTTCACCAAGGTCATGGCAGCAATAGCGGCTCACCTGACGCTTCAGGGCATACAGGTCTATCCATACCTGGACGAATGACTCTTTGCTGCTCCCATCAGGCATGCACTCTGTCAAGCCAGGGATTATTTCTGGAAGTTGTCAGACTTGCTGGGCATCGCTATAAATATAGCCAAGTCTTCTCTAGAACCGGTTCAGGTCCTGGACTACATAGGGACAAGAACAGACGCATTGCAATCCAAAGTCTATCTGACAACAGAGCGGGTTCGGAGCCTTCATCTTCATGTCCTTGTGATTCTTCAGTATCCTTTTCCCCCAGCTGCAGTGGTCTTAAGAGCCCTAAGATGCATGACCGTCACTATCACTCTTCTTCCTTGTGCTCATCTTCACATGAGGGTTCTGCAGTGGACATTGGCGGTCCAGTGGTCCTTATTGAATCGTCCTTTGACTCTTCTGATTCACATAAGCGAGGCATGCAAGAAGTCCCTCCTGTGGTGGCTCCACTCTCCGGAGATGATAGAGGGATGGTCTTTTGTTGATGTTCATCGTGCATACAGCTGCAGTAATCACAGATGGGTTCTCTGCCGTCAGGCGGGTCCTCGGTTGGCCGAATTCCAAAGTCTAGGTCCGGCGTCGGTTGGTGTCGCTTTCTCTCTTGATGTCAGTGAGGCTAGAGTATATAAGACACAGCCAACGCCATGTTCTTCAGTCTTTTTTGCCGCGCGGTGCCCGAAGCAGAAGCAGTTCGCAAGTGCCGGTCGGCCAGCTCCTGAATTACGAAAGAATTGGAAACCAAAGTCTTCATTAAAGCTAAGTACCCCGTTGGGGAAACTTTTCTTGCCTTAGACCGATGTCAGAAAAAGTTAATAATTGTATTTCTTGTGGGAAGCAAATACCGCATAAGGATTTCCATTCCCTCTGCATACCTTGTTTAGGCCCAGACCACGACGTCTCGGGCTGTCGCTGGCGCTACTTTCAATAAACGCACTATTAAGCGTCGGGCAGAGTTCGCCCAACACTTTTTTGGTAAAGCCTTTGATTATAAAATGTCGTCGGAGACTCCGACTACCGTTTTGTCCAAAAAACGCAAGGACAAGGACCGACACGCGAGGTCCGCAGTCCCCACCGACACCACGCCAAAACCGGCTACACGTGGTCCGGTTCTCAGCGAGACGCCTTTGCAGTCCCTGACTACCGACGACACTCCCTTGGCGGTGTCCTCTGTACCCGAGACCGCAGGTACCTCGGCCCTTTCCCAGACTACAACCAAAGCCATTGCTAATGTTGAGCCTCCTAATGTGGACAGGTCCACTTCCACCCAGGGTGTCTTTAGACCCTCATCTTCTTTTTCTATTAAGGCCTTTACTAAATCCAAAGCAGCCAGGCATCCCAAGAGGCCTGTTGCACAGGGCCCTTCCCCAGGCCCCATGCCTAAAAAACAGATGCTTAAAATGGCTGAGGATTTGATTACTCTTATCAGGGGTTCTCAACCCCCTCCAGACAAGAGACCCAGAGTGGAGGAAGATTCTCCCTCTTCTGATCAGGGCTCCATTTTATCAGAACATTCTGATGTAGAGGAACACTCTTACTCTCCTTTTGAAGATTCGGATTCAGAGAAGTCCATTCCTTCTGTATCTCCTCCTGAGGATTTTTCCTTTGGGGAAACCTTGCACACTCTAAGGGAACACTTCCATTGGGAAGGCCAAGACTTTTCTGATTCCAAGAAAAGACTTAGGGAATTTCTTTTGTTACCTCAACACAGGCCTCTGGCGATACCTCCTGTTTTGGACATACTTGATGATGTTTATTCGGAGGCTTGCCTTAACCCGGATTCCCTGCCTCCTGCACCAGTCAAACCTGATAGGTACTACAGAGTTCCTAACTCTCATCAATTTCTCTACAAAAGCCATAATGCTGACCCTGAAACCATTTCTCAAGGCCCCAAGGGATTGAAGGCCTCTACGGCCAAGAATCCACTTCCTGCCGAAAGAGAGTCAAGATCTTTAGAAAGGTGGGGAAAAAAGGTATATACCTCGGCCACCCTTGCCATGAGGGCCTTAAATTGTCAGTTTCATATGCTTAAATATCAACAGTTCCTGTTATCACAATTAAGGAATAAAATGTCTCAACCTGAACAACCAGATTTAAAGGAGTTACAGGATATGATGCATAGTGCAGAGCAAGTGGGTAAACACACCTTACAATGTGGCTATGATGCCCTAGAGGCCTCAAGTAGAGTGGCTGCTACAGGATCAGTCATTCGTAGACATGCCTGGCTTAGGGAGCAAAGCTTGCCTGATCATGTGAAAGCTAAACTTCTAGATGCTCCTTTACAAAAGGATGTGCTGTTTGGTACTAATGCTGAGGAGATATTACGGAAAATGGAAGAAAAAGACAAATCTATGCAAACTGTCAAAGCTTTTTTACAGGTCCAACCACCACGTTTTAGCAGAAATTGGCCTTCAAAAAACTGGTCCTTTCCAGCCACTGACAAGCCCCAAAGAGGTAGATACAGACTCACAAGGGGCAGAGGGCAATCACAAGGATCATATAGAGGCCGACAATGGCAAACTCCAGCACCAAGAGGTGGCGAAGACAGTGCACAACAATACAGGAAACAAACTCAATGACTCCCTCATTTCTCTGCCAAGCAGGTCTCAGCTGGCAGCACCTTTGGGAGGAAAGCTAGCATTGTTTGCAAGAAATTGGCATATTGTCACAACAGACAAATGGATCATGGACGTTATAAACAGAGGCTACAAATTTCAATTCCACACTCTTCCAAAAATGAGAGGCATGCCAAACCTGCCACACAATCAAAGGGCAGAGGCACAACTACAAATTTCAAAGCTCATAAGCTTGAGAGCTATACAAGAGGTACCTACTCACAAACAAGGTCAAGGTTTTTATTCAAGACTTTTTCTGGTACCAAGGAAAGGAACCGACTGGAGACCCATTTTGGACTTATCCATCCTAAACACATTTTTACTCGTACCAAAATTCAAGATGCTCACATTACAGCAGCTTCTTCCCATGCTGGGCAAGGAGTTTTGGCTGGTAACATTGGACCTCAAGGAGGCATACCTGCATGTCCCAATCAGACAAAGTTGCAGATGATACCTCAGATTTCCTGCAGGTTCAATCCACTATCAATTCTCTGTATTGCCCTTTGGCTTATCTACTGCGCCCAGAGTATTCACAAAGTTCCTGGCATCAGTGATTGCCTACTGCAGACTTCAAGGGATACAAATTTACCCTTATTTGGACGACTGCCTGATCCAAGCGGACAGCAAGCTCATACTTCTGGAACATCTGGCTTATGTAACACGGTTAATGCATTCTCTGGGATATACAATCAACAAAGAGAAATCCAGGCTAACACCATCTCAGAAAATAACTTTCCTGGGTGCCAACTTGGACACAAACACCCAGATGGCCTATCTAACGCCAGAAAAACAGGGGCAGCTAACTCAGTACTTCAAAATACTAGCAAAATGTACCAGGCTTACTGCAAGGAAAATCCTGCAGGCTCTGGGCTTCATGGCATCTTGCATTCTTTTAATCCCATGTGCAAAGCTGCATATGAGGAAACTTCAATGGTACCTAAAAAACCTATGGTCTCAACACAGTCACAGTTTGGAAACAATAATACCAATAATTCCATGTTTGCAAAAGGAATTTCTATGGTGGGCCCAAGCATGTCAAGCAAACACAGGCCTCCCATTCTGCAAGCCTCAAGCAAACCAAGTCATCACAACAGACGCCTCAGATTACGCCTGGGGGGCGCACATGACAGGCAGGTGCATTCAGGGCAAATGGTCCCAAAAGGAAAAGCACCTTCACATCAATCAAAAAGAAATGCTAGCAGTAATAAATGCAATTACAGCTTTCAAGGACCTCCTGCATCCAGGACAATTACTGATAAGAACAGACAACACCACAGTAATGTGGTACATAAACAAACAAGGAGGAACACATTCATACCCCTTGTGCAGACTAGCCATGACTCTTTGGAACTTGGCTCTGGAATGGCAAATCGAACTTCAAGCACAGTACTTGCCAGGATTGGAAAACACGCTGGCAGACAACCTAAGCAGAAATATGACAGATCCACACGAATGGAAGTTGCATCCTCAGGTGTTTACAGATATAA
Organism: Protopterus annectens; assembly: GCF_019279795.1. Lineage (NCBI taxonomy): Eukaryota > Metazoa > Chordata > Ceratodontiformes > Protopteridae > Protopterus > Protopterus annectens. The sequence goes on from NC_056741.1 coordinate 279,445,990, forward strand.
TACAAGAGTGGGGGAGGCCAGACATAGATCTTTTTGCCTCCCACAGGAATCATCAATTGGAAAAGTTTTGTTCAAGGACCTTTTATCCAAAGGCCTGGAGAGTGGACGCCCTTTCATTCAGTTGGACAGCATGGACAGTTTACGCTTTCCCACCTCTGCCTCTTCTGCCCAAGGTGCTCTTGAAAGCAAGAGCAGACAGACCAAAGATGATACTGATTGCTCCAGATTGGCCAAGGCAACACTGGTATCCGCTCCTGAGGAGTCTAACACATACTCCTCCCTGGTCCCTACCTCTAATGCTTCTTCTGCTGACTCAGCACAGCTACAAAACTCTTCATGGTCAGCTGAAAACACTCAATCTTGCTGCATGGAAAATTCCTTAACACCACAACAGACCCTACTCTCCAAGGAGGTGCAGGATGTCATTTTGGAGGCCAGAAGGCCATCTACTAGAAAGGTTTACACCGCAAAATGGAAACGGTTCTGCTCTTGGAATGAGAAAAAAGGCCAGGACCCTAGAAAGCTGAATTTGCCTCAGATATTACAGTATCTAGCTGAGCTACTGATCAGTGGACTTTCATTTTCTTCCATAAAAATCCATGCCTCAGCCATTTCTGCAGAGTTCAACTCGGAACCACCTTTATTTTCTCACCCACTCTTACGACAGTTCCTCAGAGGGGCTAAGAATATAAGACCACCAAGGAAACAACCAATACCAGCCTGGGACCTTAATTACATTCTAGAAAAATTAACATTGCCTCCTTTTGAACCAGCTGCATCAACAGATTTGCAATATTTGTCTTGGAAAACAGCCTTCCTTCTGGCCATCACTTCAGCTCGTAGGGTTTCGGAACTACAGGCCCTCATGGCGGTGCAGCCCTTCCTCATCTTCCATCAGGACAGGGTTTCCCTTACCAACCCGTCATTTATGCCTAAAGTGGTATCCAGGGTAGCTTTAAACCAAGCCATACACTTACCTACCTTTTACCCCAATCCTCAAAACAAAGGGGAAAGGTTGCTACATTCTTTAGACATCCATAGGCAGCTACGCTATTATTTGGACAGAACAAAGTCCTTCAGGAAATCAGAACAACTTTTTGTGTCCTATGCTGTAGGGGCTCAAGGGAAGCCAGTGACCAAGCAGACAATTTCAAAGTGGATAGGCCACTGCATACGGTTCTGTTATTCATATCATGGGAAATCTGTTCCCACAGGCATCAGATCCCACTCCACCAGGGCCACAGCTACCTCTACAGCCTTCCTCAGAGGAGTTCCTACCAAAGACATTTTGGAGGCAGCCACTTGGAGTTCTGTACATATCTTCACAAAACACTACCACCTACCTTTATATTCCAAAACTAGAGCAGGCTTTGCCACTGCTGTGTTGCAGGGCATTCTGGCTCATCCCAGTTCCAACTAGTACCTACCACCCTGTGTGTAGCTTTGGGACTCTACCCATCTGTGATTACTGCAGCTGTATGCACGATGAACATAGTACAGTTTTGTACCTACCATAAATGTAGATGTTCGAGTGCTAATACAGCTGCAGTACAGGTTACCCTCCCGCCTTCCCCACTTGCTAAAGGCATAGGGCCTAACCCCCTCTTCATACAACCTGACTGGGTTATCCTTCTATGGTTTATTTGCTTGCAACTACTGATTTTGAATTATATTGCATGGCTTGTGTATATATATATATATATATATATATATATATATATATATATATATATATATATATATATAATTTATGTATTGCCTTCCTTCTGGGGGCACCTGACATCTGGGGCAAGAAAGACTGAAGAACATGGCGTCGGCTGTGTCTTATATACTCTGGCCTTACTGACGTCAAGAGAGAAAGCGACACCGACCGACGCCGGACCTAGACTTTGGAATTCGGCCGACCGAGGACCCGCCTGACGGCAGAGAACCCATCTGTGATTACTGCAGCTGTATTAGCACTCGAACATCTACATTTATGGTAGGTACAAAACTGTACTTTGCCCCTCCCCAAGCCACGGTGCCCATGGACGCCTCCTAACTAGGGTGGAGGGTATTGCTTGGGCAGGACAGTCCAAGGCACGTGGTCCCTAAACAAGACCAATCTGCATATCAATGTTCTGGAGATGAGAGCGGTCTTATTAGCGTTGCAAGCCCTTCATGCCTTTCTTCCTCTGGGAACTGTTGCGATTCAGACAGACAACATGTCAGTGGTCTGGTACATCAACAAACAGGGAAGAACCAGATCCTACCCCCTTTGTCAAGAGGCTATGAGAGTGTGGGAATGGACAATCTCTACCAACCAGTTTTTGATAGCAACACACATTCTGGGTCGGTCCAGCATACTAGCAGACAAATTGAGCAGAATTATCCGAATGCCTTACGAGTGGTCTCTGAATCCTTGTGTAGTGGAGCAGATCTTCCTCGAGTGGGTTCGGCCTTGCTGTGATCACTTTGCATCTCCTTCCAACACGAAGTGCAGCGAATTCTTCACTCTGATCCCCCCGTCAGGGAGAATTCCCCAGAGTCACTCTGGTCCATGCTTGGCCTCCCGGTCTTCTTTATGCATATTCCCCATTACCCCTCATGACAAAGTTTTTACAGACGTCTCATCAGTTGGGGAGCAGAGTCATCCTCATTGCCCCATTCTGGCCTTGCCAGATCTGGTTTCCCTGTCTGTGGTCTCATCTGGTAGCTCCTCCTTGGATCTTGGATCGGATTCCAGATCTTATTTTGCACCCTTCGCAGATCCCTCTTCCAGACCTGGGCAGTCTGAAGCTCATGACTTGGCTGCTCCAGTTCCATTGATTGCCAGGACAGCCGGACTTTCTTCCCCCACTAAGTTTATTCTGGTGGCAGCCCATAAGTCATCTACCAGAAGACTTTACAATAGTAAATGGAAGCGTTTTTCGATCTGGGCTTCTCAGAGGGATCTAGATCCATTCAATGCCATCGATTCTTGATTTTTTAGCACACCTTTGCTAGCAGGGTGCCAGCTCTTCTACTTTGAAAGTACAGCTGTCTGCCATTTCTAATTTTCATGTAGGCGAAAATATGGGGTATTTGGCTTCTTTCAGACTTTGCAAAACCTTCATTAAAGGGACCTTTCTTTTATGGCCTCTGGTGAAGGACCCTACCCTTCCTTGGGATCTTACATTAGTTTTACAGGCGTTAATTGCCCTTCCCTTTGAACCGGCTGCCTCCGTGGACTTCAAATTTTTGTCTTGGAAAACAGCTTTCCTAGTGGTTATTACCTCAGCGTGGAGAGTGTCAGAACTTCAAGCGTTATCTGTTAAAGCCCCCTTATATGGTTTTTCATAAAGACAGGGTGTCACTTTGGACTAATCCCTCCTTTTTGCCTAAAGAGGCTTCAGAGTCAAATATCAATCAATCAATCTGTCTTTTTTCCAAATTTTCAGAACATGGGGGAATATAAACTACACTTGTTAGATGTACATAGACAATTACATTTCTACTTGCACAGGACTAAGACCTTCTGCAAGTCTGACCAATTGTTTGTCGTTCGCTAGACCTTTTCTAGGCAAACCAGTTTCCAAGGTGACAATTGCCAAATGGACTTCCCTTTGCATTATGCAGGTTTACAAAGATTAAAGGTATGCCTATTCCAGGGAGGATTCATCCCCATTCTACCAGGTCCATGGCTACGTCAGCTGCTTTTTGGTCCAGAGTATCCTTGGATGAAATTTGTTCAGCGGCTACTTGGTCCTCATCTCATTTTTTCATTTCTCATTATAAATTGGACATGGTTTCTAGAGGGAGAGCATCCTTTGGCTCCACAGTGCTCTGGAACATCCTTCCATGAGGGCCTCCCAAGTTTATGGTAGCTGGGGACACTGTCCCACAGGTTGATGACCAAATTAAGTTAACTACTTCAGATAAAGAAGTTATGTACTTTACCATAACATTCCATCTGAGTAGTTAGACTTAATTTGTTATCAACCATCCCTCCCTCATTCCCCCTGGCCTTATTATTGAGTTCTTTCACCTGAGCAACCAAGAGATGGTACCCTAGCAGCCCTCTTGCTTTTACTCGTAGGTCAGGTGTTGTCGATCGTGATCATGTGTTGGGTGGCAAACTCGATCTGAGGGAAGGAAGGAGATGCAGTGTTATTATGGGTAAGGGGAGGAGCTTGGAGCCCGGATCTGATGCTGGTGAAACTGCTGTCTCCGATCCAGTTCAGATCCGCAGCCTACAGGTTGATGACAAATTAAGTCTAACTACTCAGATGGAACGTTATGGTAAGTACATAACTTCTTTTTTAATAGAAATACAGTAGAACCTCTGTAAGTTGACCACCCAAGGGACTGTAGCAAACTGGCCAACATACGGAGGTGGTCAACATAAGGAACAAGGCCTACTGTACTGATACGTACATGTACTTTACTTTCTTGTACAGTTTTTATTAGAGAATATCGTATGAAGTCATACATAATCAAAACACAGTAAAATAATACATAGAGTCTCGTACAAAATCAATACATTTACTGTTTTCTCATAGTTTAATTGTTCTTTCTGAAAAAAGAGTCAGTCTTGGTCTGTTTCTTATTCTTATTTCAAAAGTAAGTGGAGAAAGCACTCTCAGCGCTGGATACACCACTCAACATACCTGGGCATTTTTCCACAGCAAATGCCTTCAACTGCATTATCAGATGCCTGACATCCTCTTCTTTTGGAGTCTCTGCAATCTCTGTGTCATCTTCACTTGCTTCTTCCACTTCATCAGCTGCTTCATGCACTTTTACGCTGGTCTGTACTTCGGTCAGTATCGCTTGGAAAATTGCTTCTGGGTTGGGATCATTACAGGTTGCCACTCATTATCCATTGCAACAAAACTTTCAAAATGTACTCCTTCGAATTCTGCCATGAGAGATGGACTGTCTGATGGGGCCAAAACATCATGCTCTTGGTTTGTGCCAAATCCAGCTTTCTTGAAACACTTGTTTCTGGCTGAACTTTATTCCAAGCAGAACTGATCCGGAGGACAGCATCCTGAGTGTTAACTGATGCAGCAGATGAAGTTGCTTCCACAGGCAGACACAATTTTGTGTTTTAGTAATGACTCATTGCAGGAGCTGGGCTTGGTAGTGCATTTTAAATGTTTTGATGATGCCTTGGTCAAGAGGTTTGTTTTTTGAGGTCGTGTTTGGAAGCAGAAATTTCAGGGTCACATCTGAGATGATTCACTTACAGGTGGCCAGGGCAGTTGTCTACTGTCAGTAGAATAGACTGATCTGAAGTAGTTTACTTCATTTAGTCTTCAACCTGTGGGTTACGGATCCATATTGGATCTGAGCCGGCAACTTTTACTAGCATCAGCTCCGAGCTCCAAACTGCTCCCCTTACCCATAATACACCTCCACTGCCTTCCATCCCCAGATCTCATTTGCCACAAATTGCTTCAACATTGTGTCTCTTGAGCTCCAACTAGTCAAGTGGGTAAAATCTCTGTGAGTAGCTTTTTTCAAAAACTTTTTGTCAGATTAGTGTTAGTGTAGGCCCCCATGTTTCACTGTTGCAGTCATCACATTGGGTTATCCGCTTGCAGTACCCCTCAAAATTCTTGGGTCCTGCGTCGGTTGCTGTCTCATCTTCCGTGACGTCAAGTAGTCAGGGATATAAAGCATGCAGCCAACGCCATTATATCAGTCTTTCTTGCGTGCGGTGCCCGAAGCAGAAGCAGTTCGCAAGTGCCGGTCGGCCGACTCCTGAAATTTTTGTTTTCGAGTTTCAGAACCGAAGTCTTCAACTAAAGCTAAGTACCCCATTGGGGAAACTTTTTCTTGCTCTAAACCGATGTCAGTAAAAGTCAGTAATTGTATTTCTTGTGGAAAGCAAATACCTCATACAGATTTTAATTTTTACTGTATTCCTTGCCTAGGCCCTGACCATGATGTACCTCGCTGTCGGCTTTGTGCCTTATTTAAACCACGAACTATTCGTCGTCTGTACATTTTCACTTCTAAATATTTTGGTACTCTGTTCAATTATCCAGATATATCTTCTGTAAGCCACTTGACTACTGATATTCCGAAAAAACGTAAAGATAAAGACAGAGACAGGCCGCCTAGGTCCAAAGCTACCGACGATGCTTCTCCTAAGCTTGTCGCCAGTTTGCTGGTACTCAGTGAGGCACTTTCACAGGCCCTGATACCCACTACTTCAGATTCACAGGCCTCTACTGACACCCATTTGGAGTCCAGTATGCTGCAAGATGCTTCAACTGTGGAACCTGCGGATGTCTCTACCTTGGATGGGTTCGGAGCCGCTGTGCAGGCACTGGCTTCTGAGGGTATATTCAGGCCTCTACTGACTTGCATATTAAACCAACACCATCTTCTTCTTCTAGGCCTAAAACACGAACCATGCCTAGGAAACAGACACCCAGAACTCATGGTCAGGCCTCTATGCCTAAAAAAACAATGATAAGAATGGCTGAAGACCTTATTACTTTAATCAGGGGAAGCCAACCTTCCCCCTCTAAGAGACTTAGGACTGAATTTGCTTATGATATTTCTGACCAGGATTCTGAAATTTCTGTCTCCTCTGATGACCAGGATTTACCCTTATCTACCTATGAAGATTCTGATGCAGAGGACTCTATTCCCTGTGCTTCTCCCCCAGAGGACTTTTCTTTTGGTGAAACCTTGCATACTCTTAGGGAGCATTTTCACTGGGAAAGCCAGGATTACTCTGATTCTAAAAAGAGGCTTAGACATTTCTTATTCCTGCCCCAACACAGGCCTTTAGCTATCCCTCCTGTGTGGGACATTGTTGACGATGCCTTTTCGGAATCTAGCTTGGCCCCTGACTCTGATAGATATTAGAGTTCCTGATTCTCACAAGTTCCTTTTTAAAAATACTACTGCGGATCCTGAGACCATTTCACAGGGACCCAAGGGCATTAAGTCTACTACTGCCAAAAATCCTACCCCCTCTGATAGAGATTCCAGAGCCCTGGACAGATGGGGTAAGAAGGTATACACCTCTGCAACCTTGGCCATCAGGGCCTTAAATTTCCGGTTTCATATGTTAAAGTATCAGCAGCATATTATTGGATTGCTTAAACAGAAAATTATGTTGATTCAATTGTGCTGAGATTAAGGATTTACAGGATTTAATGCATTCTGCTGAACAGGTTGGAAAACATACTTTGCATTGTGGTTTTGATTCATTAGAGGCATGTTGCAGGGCTGCTGCCACCGGGTCTGTACTTAGAAGGCATGCTTGGCTTAAAGAGCAATCTTTGCCAGATCATGTTAAAACTAAATTGCTGGATGCTCCCTTAAATCAGGGCCGCCTGTTTGGCGACAAAGCAGTAGTAGTTCTTAGGAAAAAGCTAAATCTATGCAAACTGTTAAAGATTTCTTACAAGTGCAGCCTCCTAGATTTAGTAGGAATTGGCCCTCAAAAAATTGGTCCTTTCCTGCCTCTTCCAGGCCTTCTCAGTTCAAACCCAGAACCAGCAGAACACCCAGGCTTCAGTCCCAGGGTACGCACAGGACTAAGCAGTGGGGGGCTCCCACTTCCAAATCAGGGAGTAGTAAGACCCCCCCCCATGGTAAGCTGTCTCAATGACTTAACTTTAAAACTTCCAAGCACTTCTCAACTGACTGCTCCTTTAGGAGGAAAGATTGCTCTGCAAGCAAAAAACTGGGAACTCATTACCCAGAACAAATGGGTTTTTAACATAGTTTCCCAAGGATACAGATTTCGCTTCTACACGTTACCAACCCAAAATGGTTGGCCAGATCTACCCCCAAATTAGTGGGCAGAGGCTCAAAAGCAAGTACTCTCTCTCTTAAGATTAAAGGCTATTCAGACTGTACCAGAAGAGGAAAAGGGGCAAGGTTTCTACTCAAGACTTTTCCTGGTACCCAGAAAAGACGACTCATGGCGTCCTATCCTGGACCTGTCTATCCTAAACACCTTTTTGATGATTCCAAAATTCAAGATGCTAACTCTTCATCAGTTGCTTCCCATGATAGGCAAAGATGCCTGGTTGGCAACACTGGATTTAAAGGAAGCCTACCTGCACATTCCAATCAGGGAATCTTGCAGAAGATACCTACGCTTCAAAGCAGGCTGCATGCACTATCAGTTCTCTGCTTTGCCCTTTGGCTTATCTACTGCGCTAAGGATATTCACAAAGTGCCTAGCTCCAGTCATTGCATTTTGCAGGCAAAGAAATATTCAAATATACCCATACCTGGACGATTGTCTAATTCAGGCAGAAAGCCAGGACATACTTCTGACTCATCTGGCATTTGTACAAAAGGTGTTAACATGTCTGGGGTACACCATAAACAAAAAGAAATCACATCTGATACCCTGTCAACAAATTTATATTCCTGGGAGTAAGCTTGAACACAACTTCCCAGATGGCTTTCCTCACGCCAGAGAAACAAATTCATTTGACAACTTCAAACTAGTGGCCACAAAAACCCTGCTTATCTGCAAGGCAAATACGGCAAGCCTTGGGATTCATGGCCTCATGCATTCTACTAATTCCATATGCAAGACTGCATATGAGGAAACTACAATGGTATCTGAAAAGCCTATGGTGTCAACGTTTTCAGGATCTAGAAGCTATGATTCCTGTCATACCTTGCTTACAGTTAGAATTCCTTTGGTGGGCAGAGGCCTGCCACCAAAATAAGGGACTATATCATTCACTCTACCCCCTGCCGACCAAACCCTAACAATAGATGCATCAGACTATGCATGGGGGGGGCTCACCTGGCAGGGAAGTGCATTCAGGGCAAATGGAAGCCAAGTCAAATGCACCTGCATATCAATCAAAAAGAAATGTTAGCTGTTCAGAATGCTCTGACAGCCTTCAAGGACCACATTCTTCCAGGACAATTAATGGTAAAGATGGACAACACCACTGTTATGTGGTACATAAACAAGCAGAGGGGTTTCCATTCTTAACCCCCTCTGCAGACTAGCCATGGCTATGTGGAACACGGCCTTGAGCTACCAAGTGCATCTACAGGCTCAATTCCTGCCAGGAAAGCTAAATACACTGGCAGACAAACTAAGCAGAAATCTAATGGATCCACACGAGTGGAAACTGGAACCAAAGATTTTCAACATGTTGATCAACAAATGGGGGATCCCAGAATTAGACCTGTTTGCCTCACTCCAGAACTACAAATTGGGCAAATTCTGCACAAGGACTCCCCACAAACAAGCTTGGAAAGTGGATGCTCTGTTTTTCAGCTGGAAAAATCTATCAGTTTATGCCTTTCCTCCTCTGCCTCTCCTCTCCAAAGTACTACTAAAGATCAAACAGGACAAACCAAGGATGATACTGATTGCACCAGACTGGCCACGCCAACACTGGTACCCTCTTTTGCGCAGTGTGTCACAGCTGGCCCCATGGCATTTACCTCAGACCCCTACCCTGCTGTCTCAGCAGGAGCGCCAGATTCTGCACCCCCAGCTTCAAACCCTGAGCCTGGCAGCCTGGCTAATTACCTAATCTCTCCATTACTATCCCCCAGTAAACAAGTGTTGGATGTCATTTTGGAGGCAAGGAGGCCTAGTACTAGAAAATTTTATGCTGAAAAATGGAAAAGATTCTGTGCCTGGAACCAAACTCAAGGGATGGCCTCAGCAGCGTCCAATTTACCTCAGATTCTTCAATACTTAACTGAGATGCCTCACAAGGGCCTTTCCTTTTCTTCCATCAAAATTCATGCCTCAGCCATTTCAGCTCATTACAGCACAGAACCAGCCCTCTTTTCTCACCCACTGCTCAAGCAGTTCCTCAGAGGGGCCAAAAACTTAACCACCTAGGAGAGCCCCAACTCCAGCCTGGGACCTTAATTTTGTATTGGAAAAACTCACTCTTCCTCCTTTTGAGCCAGCTGCAACTGCAGAATTAAAATTCCTTTCTTGAAAAACAGCTTTCCTATTAGCAATAACTTCAGCAAGAAGGGTATCTGAATTACAGGCCCTTATGGCAGTGGAGCCTTTCATCATCTTTCATGCGGACAGGGTGTCCCTCAGGACCAATCCCTCTTTCATGCCCAAGGTTGTATCCAGTGTGGCTTTTGATCAGTCCATTCATTTGCCAACCTGCTTTTCTAATCCACAGAACAAAGGGGAACGGATACTGCACTCCTTAGATGTGCACAGACAACTTAGATTTTACTTGGACAGGACTAAACCTCAAAGGAAATCTAAACAACTGCTGGTGGCATTTGCTGCAGGGGCAGAGGGGAAGGCTGTTTCAAAGCAAACCATTTCTAAATGGATAGGCCATTGCATTCATTTCTGCTATAAGCACCATGGAAAACCTATCCCACAGGGGATTAGACCCCATTCAACCAGGGCTGCATCTACCTCTACAGCCTTTCTCAGAGGTGTCCTTACCAGAGACATCCTTGAAGCTGCTACCTGGAGTTCTGTACATAATTTCACCAAGTATTACCATTTGCCAATTTTCTCTAAATCCAGAGCTGGCTTTGCCACTGCAGTCTAGCAGGGCCTTATAGCTGGTCCTAATGCTATCTCAATTCCTCCTCCCATCCTTTGCTTTGGGAATCTACCCAAATGTGATGAATGCAACAGTGAAACCCGAAGAACATAGGACAGTTGTGTACACTTACCATAAAAGTAGATGTTCGAGTGTATTCACTGTTGCAGTCCTGGTTACCCTCCCTCCAGCCCCCTGACTTCTTTTGGCTATATCTCTATTGTATTTTACTATACTTAAAAGCTTTTTGGTGTATTTGCTTTTTTGTTGGAGGTATAACCTTGTGTGTGTGTGTGTGTGTGTGTGTGTGTGTGTGTGTGTGTGTGTGTGTGTGTGTGTGTGTGTGTGTGTGTATATATATATATATATATATATATATATATATATATATATATATATATATATATATATATATATATATATATTCAGTTGCTTCCCATTAAGGAGGGCATCTGACATCTGGGGCAAGAAAAACAGATGTAATGGTGTCGGCTGCATGCTTTATACCCGTGACTACCTGACGTCATGGAAGATGAGACAGCAGCCGACGCAGGACCCAAGACCTTGATAATCAGGCCGAATGAGGGCTACTGCAAGCAGATAACCCAAATGTAATGACTGCAACAGTGAATAACTCGAACATCTACATTTATGGTAAGTGTACACAACTGTACTTTTCTCCTTCCTCTCGCTTGGTGCGTCGAATGTTCGTGTTTAGAGTAGTTTGTACTGTTGTGTAGGTTATAGCTTCCCCTCCCCCCCTCAGTGTTTTCTGTATGCTAGTGTGGTGAGTGGGTGTGTGTGTGTATTAGTTATAAAGTAACTGACTGTTTTTTTATTAGGTTATCTTTCTGTATAATAGTATGGCTGAAAAGCTTGTTTTCAAGCATTGCACAGTGTGGCCAGAAGTTATCCCTAGTGGATGGCCACACTCTGTGTGTGTCTTGTGCTTGGGCGTGGCCATCTCAGTATGGACTGCAATATCTGTGTGGGCTCCAACCTCCATGACATAAAAGATAGAAAGGCCAAGTTTGCCCTCAAAGGCCTTCTTCCTCCTTCGGACTCTGTTTCCTCATCTCCGGCTTCAGTCACAGCGGCTCCTGTGGCCGCCTCTCCCTCCTATCTTCCTCTGGCTTCTCCTCCCTCCCAGGCTGGGACTCAACCTCCTGTATCTAAGCCTGTGGTAGCAGAGCAGAAAAGAGGTAGAGAGAGAGAGAGAGAGTCGTAGACGAGGGAAAAGAGAGGTCTCCGGACCTTACTTCTCCTACCAAGACACCACGGATCCGTGACTACCCTTGGCCCCGATATCAAAGGTTCTCCCCAGAGCCGGAGGAGACGCATCCAGCTTCTCAGTCCTCAGTGCCCTGACCCGCCAGGTCGGAGTCCGTGGCCTCGTTGCAGTCCCCCCCCCCTCCTTGTCTGACATGGATCTGGATAAATTGATGAGGCATTTTATCTGTACACACATCCAGATGGGGGTCTTGCCAGCCCCCCCTCCCTCAGGAGGGGGGAGCTCACTTCCTTTCTTTCAACCAATATCTCCTTCTCCGATCTGACCTTCGGGTTCGGAGTACTCAGATACAAGGTTGGCTTTGGTCAGGGAATTGGAGCCAACGGTATGTGCTTCCTCGATGCCGACAGCTGCCTGGAGCATTTCAGATCCGACCAACTTGGATCCGAGCCGCTCTCGGAGCTGGAGCTTGGGTGTCAGATCTGATGGAGTGGAACCTTTTTCATTGGCTCTGACTTTGTTGGTCCAGGTTCCCTACCTTGGAGCTCCATCCACCTCGGGCCCAGCTCCGATTCTGTCGTCGGACCCTGGGGGACTGGCCTCTTTATTGGCTTCTCAGGATGTTTGCTCTCCTTCGGCATTCGTGGTAGAAAGGGTTCTCTCTGTCTGATCGATACCCCTGACCGCCCCCTCGGACTCCTCCCAGACCCCCTCGCTCTGCCTACAATTCCCATTGTTTTACCAGAGGGACAGACCGTGCTCGAACTTCCCCAGTCGGTTCCCCCCAAGGAACAAGTGGCTTTCGAGCCCCCCCACCCCGAGAACCCCACTGAAGTGCCTTGCAAGCGTACATGTAAGAGGAGGCACTTGCACTCCCCTGAGTCCCTCACCGAGGACACGGACTTAGATGATTTAGGGGGTTCCCCTAGGTCACCTCCTGAGGATGTCCTTCAAAGACATCATGGAGATCCTGTGCCAGCAGGGGAGGTTGGTCTGCCCCAAACCTTCTTCTGATGAGTTTGTGTTCCTGGAGGCTTTCAGCGTGGGCCCATCTACTTCCTGGGTGTCTCCTCCATGGATCCTTTGGTGGATCTGGTCACCTCGCTGGCATGGAAGGAACCGGACACCATGGAACCTATCCCAAAAAGACCTGACAAGATCCTGAGCCCCCCCCCCATAGACAGGCCAGCTTGGAATAAGGGCTTGCCGTTAGACGCCATGGTGGTAGCAGCAGCCACTAAGAAGGAACTTGCTCAGGAGAGTTCCTAGGTCCACCCTCCTGAGAGTCATGGATGATGGACTGCCTAGGGAAGTGGGTGTACACTTCAGCTACCTTTTTGATTAGGGTGCTGAACTACTTGGCCCATGTCACCAGACTCCAGCACGACCTGGTAAAGGAGCTGGAGGAGTCTCCCCCCAAGTACATGTCGCAGGAGGACAAGGCTTTGTTCTCTGCGAGGATTGCCACTTTAAAAACAGTATCTAATACATCCATGCGACTCCTCTCACATTCTATGAAAGGTGCGGCTAGGGCAGCTGAGTCCGGCATGTCCTTGAGGCGTAACGTCTGGCTCAGGTTGTGTCAATTTTCCAAATTCTTTAAGGCATTTTTTTGCCAATGCCCCTTATGATGGCTCTACTAAGACCGTCAAGGAGACATTAGTCTAGAGTGAGAAGGACAGGAAGACACTGTCTGCTGTCGGGATCCGCTTCTCTAACCCTCAAAGGTCCTATTCCTGGAACCAGAGAGGGCAAAAGAAGATGTAGTTCCGATAGTCACAGTATTCCCGGGACACTCACGGTTCTTCTTCCCATGGAGGCAGAGGGTGACAGAATGGACGCCAGCCCAGTGGCAGAGGGGTTCTGCGGAACTTTGGGTCTCGAGAACCTTTCTTGAACAGACCCAGGCAGCAGCCCTGAGGGGTTGCTAGACTGCTCTACTCTGTAGGCAGTCTGAGGACAGTTGTCCTTACACCCAGTGTCATGGGAGTCCATAACAATGGACCGCTAGGTGCTCCAAATCATATCCAGGGGATACTCTATCCCCTTTGTGGGTTCCCAGACACCTCCCAGATGTACCACCCACACAAAGCAAGGCAGCAGCACAGGAAATTTCCAAGCTGCTAGAAGAACGAGCCATCAAAACCGTCCCTCCAGATCAGTCCAGATCGGGCTTCTACTCCAGGTTCTTTTTGGTACCAAAGAAAACGGAGGACTTAAGGCCCATTCTGGACCTCTCTACCCCGAGCCTGTCAGTTACCAAAGAGAAGTTCCAGATGGACACATTACAGTCCATCATGCCGTACCTGCAAGAGAGCGACTGGATGTGCTCGTTAGATCTCCAGGATGCTCACTATCACATAAAAATGCACAGAAGCTCCAGGAGGTTCCTTCGCTTTCGGCTAGGAGTCAATCGCTACCAATTTCGAGCTCTACCGTTTGGTCTTACCACAGCCCCCAGGTTGTTTACCAAAGTGATGGCGGTGATAAAGGCTTACCTGAGGCTTCAGGGGATTCCGGTCTATCCGTACCTGGACGATTGGCTCCTCTTTGCTTCCACCAGGCGTCTACTCTCCCAAACCAGGGATTATTTCTTGACTCTTGCTCTGCGTTTGGGGATCACACTCATCGTGTCCAAATCTCTCATAGATCCTGTATAGGTGATAGACTACATTGGTGCCAGGATAGATACTCTTCAGTGCAAAGTCTTCCTGACCTCGGAGAGAGTTCAAAACCTGAGGATGTATGTCTCCATCTACCAGTCTCATTTCCCAACGGCAGAATCAGTGTTGAGGGCCTTAGGCTCGATTGCGGCAACCATAACTCTTCTCCTGTGTGCTCGGTTACAAACTGAGAATTCTACAGTGGAGTCGAGTTGTACAATGGTCCCTGTTGGAACTGCCATTGACATATCCAATTCAACTCATTCGAGTCTGTCGGTCATCCCTCTCATGGTGGATGTGCTCTCTGGACATTTTGGAGGGATGACCTTTTGTTCCAGCCCTGGCCCAAACCACAGTGACCATGGATGCCTCCCAACTCGGGTGGGGGGGGCATTGTTCGGGCAGGACAGTCCAAGGCCTGTGGGGCCCCATAGAGACCAGCTTGCACATAAATGTCCTAGAGATGAGGGTGGTTCTTCTAGTGTTGCAGGCCCTTCATGCCGTTCTTCCTCTGGGGACGATTGCTATTCAGTTAGACAACATGTCAGTGGTCTGGTATATCAACAAACAGAGAGGAATCAGATCTTACCGCCTTTGTCGCAAGGCCATGAGAGTGTGGAAATGGGCAATCTCCACCGGTCGCTTTTTCATCGCAATGTACATTCCGGGACAGTCCAATATCCTAGCGGACAGGCTAAGCCGGACCATTCTGATGCCTTACAAGTGGTCTCTAAATCTGCAGTAGCGGAACAGATCTTCAGCGAGTGGGGTTAGCCTTGCTGCGATCTCTTCGCATCTCCTTCTAATGCGGAGTGCAGTAAGTTTTTTGCTCTGAACCCCCTGCCGGGGGAGTCCCCCAGAGGTGCTCTAGTTATCGCTTGACCCTAATTATTGCTTGGGCTCCCGGTCTTTTGTATGCTTACCCACCAGTACCTCTCATTCCGAGGTTTCTATAGAAAGCTTATCGACTGGGGAGCAAAGCTATCCTTATTGCCCCGTTCTGACCTCGCCAGGTATGGTTTCCCTTCCTTTGGTCTCACCTTCTGGCTCCGCCTTGGATCCTAGATCCCATTCAGGATTTGATTTCACACCCTTCGGGGGTGCCTCATCCGAATCTGGACAGCCTGAAGCTCACAGCTTGGCTGCTCCAATTCCCGTGATTGCTAGGATTCCTGGACTATCCTCCTCAGTTAGATCTATTTTGGTAGCTGCTCATAAGTCTTCGACCAGGAAGGTTTATCGCAGCAAGTGGAAACATAAACTTTTTTTTTTTGGGCCTCTCAAAGGAGTTTAGACCCTTTCATGGCTCGTATTTCTGCCATTCTTGATTTTCTAACTGATACTTTTCAACACGGAGCTAGTTCTTCTACTGTCAAACTTCAGTTGGCTGCCATCTCTCATTTTCATGTGGGTGAGAATTCTGCCCCTTTAACCTCTTCTAGTCTGTGTAAAGCCTTTATCAAAGGCACCTTTTTGTTACGCCCCCCGGTCAAAGATCCTGTTCCCCCATGGGACCTTACTATGATTCTTCAAGCTTTGGTCGCCATGCCTTTCGAGCATGCCGCAACTGCAGATCTGAAATTTTTTACTTGGAAAACAGCTTTTCTGGTGGCTATTACCTCTGCAAAAAGTGTTTCAGAATTACAGCCCTTGTCCATTAAAATTCCTTACATGATTTTTCACAAAGATAGGGTTTCCCTCCGAACCAATCCATCCTTTCTTCCCAAGGTGGCATCACCACTCAATATCAGTAATACCATCAATTTGCCTGTGTTTTTTCCTAATTTTACTAACAAGATGGAATACAAACTCCACATGCTGGATGTTCATAGACAGTTAAGATTTTATTTATACAGGACAAAGAATTTCCGTAAATCTAATCAATTGTTTGTATCCTTCTATAAACCCTTTTTGGGGAACCTATCTCCCAGGTCACTATAGCTAGATGGATTTCTTCATTCATCCTACAGGTCTAGAAGGATAGAGGCATGTCTCCTTCCTCCAGGTCAGGTGAAAGCTCATTCCACTAGGTCCATGGCTATGTCTGTGGCCATTTGGTCTAGAGTGTCTTTGGATGATATTTGTTCTGCAACTACTTGGTCCTCATCTCATACGTATATTTCTCATTACAAATTGGATTTGACTTTCTGAAGGAGAGTATCCTTCGGTTCTTCGGCGCTCCAGAATATACTTCCATGAGGGCCGCCCAGGGGTTTAGCAGCTGGGGACTCTGTCCCACAGGTTGAAGACCAAATGAAGTAAACTACTTAAGATAAAGAAGTTATGTACTCACCATAATGTTCCATCTGAGTAGTTGTACTTCATTTGTCTTCAACCATTCCTCCCTCCTTCCCCCGAATCTTGGCATATGATCAGCCTACGGGCTGCAGTATATGTCATAAGAAAATTTTTCAGGTCGGGTTATCAGTATAAGGTTCAGCAAACTCGATCTGGGGATGGAAGACAGTGGAGATGTATTATGGGTAAGGGAAGGAGTTTGGCGCTCGGAGCTGATGCTAGTAAAAGTTGCCATCTCAGATCCGATACGGATCAGTAACCCACAGGTTGAAGACAAATGAAGTACAACTACTCTGATGGAACGTTATGGTGAATACATAACTTCTTTTTTCTTTTTTTCATGTCTCTGTTGATACCTCTTACCCACTCCGCAAATAGGGCACCAATCATCCATGTGCATTTGATCTCCAAGTGACAGGGAGGTCTTCGTCCTTCAGGTTCTTGAATGGGCATGGCTTTGCCGATTTACCAATCACCAAGGGCTCTAGTTTCTCTCTGGTTGAGCTAGCTCAAAACAGAACTGTGAAACGTTCTTTGTAAAGTTTTCCGATCTTACATTTGTCACCCTTCATGGCGAGACTCCTGTCAGGCATCGCTTTGAAAAAGAGTCCGCACTTGTCAGGGTTAAAGAAGTCATCTTTGAAGGTCTGGCAAAGTCTGGGAACTTTTTGATGAAGTCTTCCACAACTTCTACTGGAACTTCATTTCTGGGAGATCCTGTGTCAC
>NC_056741.1:279780912-279814121 GCF_019279795.1 Protopterus annectens
GAGAGAGAGGGGAAGATAAATATAGATATAAAATGTTTTGCTTTTAATATATAAAATGTTTTGCTTTTAAACTAGTTTAAATTAGATCAGTATATTAAGTCATCCTGCTCTTGGACCTTGTATTAAGAGAGTACACAAGCTGAGGTTTTAGCTTCCATTAGCCTGCTAGAGGATATAAATATCCCTTTGGAGCTCTTTACTAACTATGAGGGCTGTGAATTGTCCCCAAGATTCAATAAGCTCTGTGTAAGTTTTGTGCAGAGCCTACACGGAGTGGTTTCGCATAAGCGATGCTTCTTACCCTATGGTAACGCACCATGCATATTAATAAGGCATGGCTTGTAACATCACTGGTGTGAGCCACAAAACCTCTAATATGAATGCAGATCATGCATCTCAACCTTAGTGCAAGAAATGTGGGCAAAGACTAAAATAATGGGGTGCAAAGGCCCAAAAATAGGGGCAAATTTTAAATATTTTTCTTAGAAACTTAAAAGTAACTAGAATAATAGGATTTGTGTTAACATGCATGTTCTGAGGGATATAAAGTACGAAATTCAAATGTATGTCATTATTTATTGTCTTGAGTGATTTTCCAGAAAACATCAAACTTTACAAGGAGCAGCCCAAAAATGTGAGGCAAAAATCTGGACATTCTGCAAAAATCTAGACAGTTGCGAGATATGATGCAGATAGCATTTTTGTGTAAGGTTGCTGGCCATGAAAGAAAATTGTATGACAGCGCGGTAATTGCTTTTCCCTTTCTTGAGCTTTCTTCTTTAAAATTTGTTTGGGGCACTTTCATAGATTGTTTTTCCTCATTTCAGCTCTTCTGCAAATTTTTAAGGGGGGGGGGTGCAGTGTTTGCCCGATGTGCCGATAAGCACAAACTTGTTTGGCTGCATTCATCTAGTTTGCACAAAGTGCTGCAGTGCACAAACTGGACGAATGCACCACTCAGGTTGCAGACAGGACCAGACAGCCACAAACATAAACCGGATCCATTCAATTAATACTGTTGGCCATCACATTGCAATTAGCAACAAGAGCTTTACAATGAATGTTAAGATAGGGAATGCCATATAAGTAATCCTATGGCAGCAGGTTTTGAGTGTAAGTCTGGAGTGCAGATGGTCTTAGGTTCTATTACAAAGTGTGCAAACTTTGTTTTACTATTGTGACATTGCAGATTATAGCAATGAAGTGCTACATACACAACTGTTTTCTCAACCTTTTTGTGGCAACAGCTGTAAGTGTAGGACTACCGTCCACATAGTGGGTCTATATTACGTTATCAAAACTTCTAGTCAGCGAATACCTGTTCATCAATCGATTAACTCGTGTCTTCGAACGGCCACTTCAGCAAATTTTTTCCTAAGGGAAAAAAATCGCTTGGCCAACCAAAAATGAGACAATCTTTCAAACCCTTCAAAGTGAGGAGCTGTGCCTCCCCAATTAAATATACCAACTCTGAGATTGCACTACAGTGGGGAAAAGGGTGAATTCCCAACGATGGCCAAGTGATTTTTTTCCCCTAGGAAAAAATTTACTGAAGTGGCTGTTCAAAGAAATGGAGTTCACTGTTTATTGGTCAGCGAACAGGCATTCGCTAATTAGGTTTTTTGGTAACGTAATATAGACTCAACATAGCCAGGGTCTGAATACAGCATATTCCATGCACTTTTAATGTTCCACTTCACATTATAGTCAGTCTCACTTATAACACTTGACACAGTGTAGCTGATATTAATATTTACATGTATGAGGGCTGAGACCCCAATAGTGTCAGTTATTTACCTATTTATTTATCTATGTTGTTGTGTCTTTCGGCTTTTCCCGGTTTGGGGTCGCCACAGCGGAACTCCGATCCGCTAATGATTGGCAGTAAATTTTTACTTGCTGAGTTGCCAGCTCTGACGCACAACCTTCAACGAAGGTACGCCCATTCACGTATGTCTCCACACAGAAGACACCCTAGCTGAGAATCGAACAGGGCAACGTCTTACTGTGAGGCGAAAACGCTACCACAGCACCACCACCGCAGTATCTATGTATTGTCCATTTATTATCACAAGTATGAGTATGGGTAAACTGTGTTCTGTGTTCATGGACGTAATTATCTGATGTTGTTAATCTTCATTCATTCCTTACCGATGAGTGTTAGTTCTGTCCTCTGCATGGAGCCAGCCATTTACCAAGTTTGCGCCAGTACTAAACACTCGAGCTAAGATTTTACACACACTGCCCTTTCCCCTGTTATCTCTGATATCGTTTGCCGCGTTGCCGTAAAGCCGTGCCAAGCCAGCTTTCAAAAGCTAAGTGTTATATTTTTCAATTTAATTACTACTTCTGCCTTTGAGTTTTCTCACAGTTTATTACTCTGTTCTTGTTTTACTGATCTGTTGCACTTCCCACTGCCTTCCCCATCTTAACAAAACTCCGCCTTTTCACTTTTTTCTTACCCTTGTGGTAATCTGCCTACCATCATTGGTAATCTTTTCCTCTACCTTTCAGGTAGCCCTCTTTACCATTTTGGTAATCTTTCTTCCTATATATGTTTATATATTTTTCTATCTTAAAAAAAAAAAAAAAAAAAAAAACTCTGTCCATTGAACTATTTGATCTGAAGTAGTTACTTCATTTGCTCTGCAACCTGTGGGTATCGGATCCGACAGCTTACCAAGATCTGAGCTTCTAGCTCCTCCCCCTACCCATAATCCCCTGCTACCAACCACATTACATCAGATCGTTTTTGCCGCGGCTGAAGAAGCTTTGCTTTTGAAGAGCTCCTGGCTGGGTGAGATCGTTTTCAATCTTTTTTCACCAAAAACTTCAAAATCGTGTGTGTGTGGTAGTAAAACCTTCTACCCCCTTGTTAATGTTAGTTTTTTAAATTTTTACTGGTACAGTAGTTAGTTTTCTTGTCAATCCCCCTCCCTCCTTAGCGTTTGGGTGTGTATGTGAGTGCTTCAACATGGCGGAAGGGCCTAAGGCCATTTTTTCCAAATGTACTGAGTGTGGCCACAAGCTTTCCCCAGCTGATGGCCACACTCAGTGCGTTTTGTGCCTGGGGGCAGCTCATCTCTCAGAGGCCTGCCAGATCTGTGCGGCCTTTAACCCCCGGGCACTTCGGGATAGGAAGAACAAGCTGATCCTGGCAGGAAAGCTCCCCCAGGAGTCAGCTTCTTCTTCCTTTCCTGTTCGGGCTCCGGCTGCCTCAGTGGCCTCGGCGCCCTCTGTTCCCTCAGCTCAACCAGGGACTCAACCTCCCACTTCGGGTTTGAGCTCTGGGGAAACTAGTGCCTCCTCAACTAAGGAGAAGAGGCACAAGGATAAGGAGGGACATAGATCCCATAAAAGGCGGACCGAGTCTCACCCCTCAGCTCCGCCAGCTAAAATAACTAAGTCTCCTTCGGGGGTCTCCGGATCCTTCTGCTCTCGGCTCCGTTCTCCTAGCTTCTCACCGGAGGAGGAAGATCGGTCTCCCTCGAGGTCGTCAAGGCGGCACTCCTGGCCCGCCTCGACTACCTCTTCCAGGTCAACAAAAAGCATCTCCGAAGCGGATATGGATCGGATGATGCGTCTGTTCTTACAGACCCAAATGCAGATGGGGGTGCTTTTGCCTCCCCCCCCCCTCTGGGGGGGAGCGCGGCCCCCATGTTTGCCCCGATCACTCCTTCTCCAACTCGTTTTCAGATCTCGGAGTCATCGGATCTGTGCCCATTCGGACCCAGGGAATTGTCGGCGCCAATAGCGCTGGTCTCTTTGACGCCAACTGTGCCCTCGAGCTTATCGGATCCGAGCTCTCGGGGCCGAGGGCTGAGCATCGGATCCAAGGGAGTTGTTGTATCTTCGGAGCTGTTGGGTTCGGAGCGCACCTCTCTCTCGGCGCCGACTGCTTTGGCTCCGACCCCGATCTCTTCCTCATAGCTGAGGAGATTGCTCTCAGAGGCTGGCGAGGGTGAATCTCCTTCGGCTTTTGAGGTAGTGGAGAGAGTACTGTCGAGATCCTCCAGATCCCCAGTTCGGGCTGTGGATCCACCCATACCCCCACTGTATGAGGGTCTGTCTTCCATCATCCAACCATTGGGACAGCCTGCCCAAGCCCTCCAGCTAGATCCTGTTGAGGAACAACAACCTGTGGATGAGCACTCTTCGGATAGCCCCACTGAGGAGGTTCCTCGGAAACGTCGGTGTAAAAGGAGGCACCTGGACTCCCCCGAGTCCGTTACCACTGACACGGACTTAGATGATAGGGAGGGTTCCCCAAGGTCACCCCCTGAAGATGTCTCCTTTGGAGACATCATGGAAATGTTGCGTATTAGAGGGGGGTGGTCTGCCCAAAAACCTTCCCTTGATGAATCCGTGTTCCTGGAGGCGTTTGAGGCAGGCCCATCTACTTCTTGGGTGTCCCCTCCGGCCGACCCCCTGGTGGACTTAATTACCACCAGGGCGTGGAAGGAGCCCGACACCGTGGAGCCAATACCTAGGCGTCCCGACAAAATACTGAGCCCCCCCCACAGATAGGCAATCGTGGGCCAAAGGATCCCCTGTTGATGCCATGTTGGTGGCAGCGGCCACCAAGAAAGAACTCACTCAGGAGAGTTCTCTGGTCCACCCGCCAGATAAAGAATCTCGAGCGTTGGACCGGATTGGGAAGCGGATGTTTGCTTCAGCGACCTTTTCTATAAGGGTGCTGAACTATATGGCACATACCATCAGGCTACAGCGAGACTTGATCAAGGAATACGCTGCAGCCCTCCCAGAGTCCATGCTGGTTGGAGACAGGAATGTGTTTACAACAGGAATGGCCACTCTGAAATCCATCTCCAGTACGTCTATGCAGCTCCTCTCTCATGCTTCGGAGGGGGCCGCTAGAGCCAGCGGAGCAGGGGTTGTCTTACGACGTAGCGCCTGGCTCCGTCTTTGCGACTTCGTGGATCCCTTCAAGGCGTCCTTCGCGAATGCCCCCTTTGATGGTTCTGCTCTTTTCGGCAAGACCGTTCGCGATACGCTGGTCCAAATCGAAAAGGATGGGAAGACGCTGTCTGCCGTCGGTGTCTGCTTCTCAAGTCCCCAAAGATCCTTCTCCAGGAATCAGAGGGGACAAAAGAAGCTGTGGTTCTGCAAGTCTCAGCAATCCCATCCATCTGCGGACCACTCATCCTCTAGAGGCAGAGGAGGACAAGGTGGACGCCGGCCCAGAGGCAGAGGGGGGCCACGTAATTTCGGGTCTAGAGAACCTTTCTCGGACAGACCCGCGCAACAGCCCTGAGGGCTTGCCCGACTGTCCCTCTCTGGAGGCTGTTGGGGGGCGGTTGAGCACCTGTCAAACTGGGAGTCCTTTACAACGGATCGATGGGTGCTCCGTATCATTTCCAGAGGTTACTTCATTCCTTTCCTAAATCTTCCCCCCAAAACCAGACACCTCCCCGATGTACCACCCGATCAGAGGGAGGCGGTGGCTTTAGAAATTTTAAAGCTGCTAAGAAAAAGAGCCATCCAGCCCGTCCCTCCAGATCAGTCCGGATTGGGTTATTAGTCAAGGTTCTTTTTGGTGCCAAAGAAAACGGGGGACCTCAGACCCATCTTAGACCTTTCCGCTCTGAACCTGTTTATACCCAAGGAAAAGTTCCAGATGGTCACTCTTCAATCTATCCTCCCCCTTCTGCGGGAGAACGACTGGATGTGCTCCATAGACCTCAAGGATGCGTACTACCACATTTTAATGGACAGACGATCCAGGAGGTTTCTCCGCTTCCGGCTCGGAGCCAGTCATTATCAATTCAGGGTTCTTCCATTCGGCCTCACTTCAGCCCCCAGAGTGTTCACCAAAGTCATGGCGGTGGTTGCTGTCCACCTGAGACTTCAGGGCATTCAGGTCTTCCCGTACCTAGACGACTGGCTCCTTACTGCGACCAACAGGCATCAGCTCTCAGTAGCGAGAGATTGCGCATTGACTCTAGCCCACAACCTAGGCATTTCAGTAAACCTGCAGAAGTCCTGCCTGTGCCCCACTCAAGCCCTGGAATTCATAGGGGCCAGGTTGGATACTCGAATCTCTCAAGCTACCCTAACATCAGTCAGACTGAACAGCTTGTCTTATCAGGTGTTAGCCCTTCTACGGAATCCTTCTCCTCCAGCGGAGTTAGTCCTGAGGGCACTAGGGTCTATGGCAGCCGCAATCGGTCTTTCCCTCCATGCCTGCCTGCGAATGCGGATATTGCAATGGACCCTTCAAGTCCAACGCTCCCTGTTGCTCCACCTGTTGAACACGCCCATACTGCTGAGCAGAGTTTGCAGGGACTCCCTTCTTTGGTGGTTGCATGCGCGGGAACTCAGAGAAAGGAGGCCCTTTGTGATCCCCCCGATCGAAGCCACGTTGACCACTGATGCTTCTTGCCTCGGGTGGGGGGGGGCATTGTTCAGGCAGATCCGTTCAAGGCACGTGGACTCCCCTAGAGACCACATTGCATATCAATGTCCTAGAGATGAGGGCGGTGCTTTTGGCGTTGCAAGCCCACCATGACCTTCCCCTGGGGACTATTGCGATCCAGACAGACAACATGTCTGTACTCTGGTGCATAAACAAACAGGGAGGAACCAGATCTTACCCCCTGTGTCGAGAGGCCATGAGAGTTTGGGAATGGGCGATCTCCACCAACCGCTTTCTGGTAGCAACGCACATCCCGGGACGATCCAACATATTAGCGGACAAGCTAAGTCGGGTGCTCCTCACTCCGTACGAGTGGTCACTGGATCCATCTGTTGCGAAACAGATCTTCCACAAATGGGGTCAGCCTTGCTGCGATCTTTTTGCTTCTCCTTTAAACACAAAATGCAGCGAGTACTTCGCAATAATTCCCCCCAGAGAGGAAACCCCCAGAGACGCTCTGGTCCATGCTTGGCCTCCCGGGCTCCTTTATGCTTATCCTCCCCTTCCTCTTATGATGAAGTTCATTCAGAAAGTGTGTCGGTTGGGGAGCAGAGTTATCCTCATAGCCCTATTCTGGCCTCGGCAGATCTGGTTCCCCTTTCTGCGGTCTCACAGTGTGGCTCCTCCGTGGATTCTGGATCCCAGTCCAGAACTGATTTCTCATCCCGCGGGTTGCCCAACGCCCAACCTGGTCAGCCTCAAACTTGCAGCTTGGCTGATCCAGTTCCATTAATGGCTAGGACTCCCGGTATCTCTTCTCCCGTTAAGGCCATTCTGGTTGCAGCTCATAAGCCATCTACCAGAAAACTTTACAACAGTAAGTGGAAACGTTTTTCCATTTGGGCCGAAGATGAGGGCTTGGACCCATTTACTGTCCCTATCCCGACCATCCTAGACTTCCTCTCAATAATCTTTCATCAGGGAGCATGCGCTTCTACGGTTAAGGTACAATTGGCGGCCATCTCCCATTTTCAATGTGGGTGATGGCATAGGTTCCTTAGCATCTACAAAGTTGTGCAAAACCTTCTTACGAGGCATCTTCCTTTTAAATCCACCAATAAAGTCTGTGGTTCCCCCATGGGACCTCACTCTAGTCTTGCAAGCCTTAACAAGTCCACCTTTCGAACCTGTGGCCTCAATTCCGTTGAAGTTCTTGTCATGGAAAACAGCCTTCTTAGTGGCCATTACTTCGGCCAAAAGGGTTTCAGAATTACAAGCCTTGTGTATGAAGCCTCCTTACCTTATCTTTCACAAAGATAGAGTGTCCCTCAGGACTAACCTGTCTTTCTTGCCTAAGGTTACTTCAGAAGCAAATATAAATCAATCAATAAATTTACCAGTGTTTTTTCCCACATTCCAGAACAAGGAAGAATACACATTACACAAATTGGATGTACACAGACAGCTGCGTTTCTACTTGCATAGGACTAGAGAGTTTCGCAAG
Source organism: Protopterus annectens (assembly GCF_019279795.1). Lineage (NCBI taxonomy): Eukaryota > Metazoa > Chordata > Ceratodontiformes > Protopteridae > Protopterus > Protopterus annectens. The sequence goes on from NC_056741.1 coordinate 279,788,793, forward strand.
TTGGACCAGTTATTTGTCTCGTATGCAAAATCAGCCATGGGTAAAGCCATTTCCAAAGTTACTGTGGCAAATTGGATTCGTCAGTGTATTATTCAAGGGTATATATCGTCTGGCAAACCAGCCCCGGTTAATATCCGTGCTCATTCTACAAGATCTGTAGCCACTTCAACAGCCTTCTGGTCTAGGGTTCCAGTGGACGACATATGTTCAGCGGCTACTTGGTCCTCTTCTCATACGTTCATTTCTCATTATAAATTAGATGTGATTTCGAGAAGTAGGGCTTCTTTTGGCTCCGCGGTGCTTCGGAATATCCTTCTGTAAGGACCACCCAGGTTCTTATAAGTACCTGGGGACTCTGTCCCACAGGTTGCAGAGCAAATGAAGTAACTACTTCAGATAAAGAAGTTATGCACTCACCATAATGTTCCATCTGAGTAGGTACTTCATTTGTCTGCAACCGACCCCCCCCTGCCATCCCCCGAACCTTTCGGGATTTTCTGATCACCTTTGCAGTTGATTTTTCATGTTTACAGGTTGGTAAGGCAAAAAAAAAAAAAAAAAAAAGTAATCTGAGGTAATGTGGTTGGTAGCAAAGGATTATGGGTAGGGGGAGGAACTAGGAGCTCGGATCTTGGAGCTTGGTAAGCTGCCAGCTCAGTTCCAAAGTCGGATCCGATACCCACAGGTTGCAGACAAATGAAGTACCTACTCAGATGGAACGTTATGGTGAGTAGATAACTTTTTTTTTTTTTGGCTTTACCTGTTCTGTGTGTGTGTGTGTGTGTGTGTGTGTGTGTATGTGTGTGTATGTGTGTGTGTGTGTGTGTGTGTGTGTGTGTGTGTGTGTGTGTGTGTGTGTGTGTGTGTGTGTTGCTGTTGCATTATGGCAGAAAAGAAAGGCACCACTGGTTTAAAGCAGTGTAGTGAGTGTGAACATAAACTTCCACACTCCTACACTCGTGATCTTTGTGTATACTGCCTTGGGGTCCCACATCTGTCTGTTCAACCACCCTGTGGGATATGTAAAAATTTCTCTTCAAGGACTTTACACAAACGTAGGAACAAGTTAATCTCCAAAGGCCTCCTAAAAGCTTCTTTTGCAGAGGCAATTTCTTGGACGGAGAGTTCATCCTCTCCCAGCAAACACCACAAAGAGTGACCACGTTCAGTTTCATTGTCTCCCTCTGGTGACCCTAAGGAACCTAAGTCAAAACTGCCAAAATTGTCCAAACAGACTCTGATTGTGCCACTGATTGTGCCACTGATCTTGGCTCCGGCCTCGGCACAGTCTTCTTTGACTATGTCTCCAATTTCCACCTCGACTTGGAAAGCATCTACCTCGGTGCTGACTTCACAGGCCTCCGAACCGACCTCAGCTCCAACTGCATCGGGGCAGACCTTTTCAGCACCATTGCTCTCACTGCCATTTCTATCCTCGGAACTGCTGTCTGTTCCCATTGAATCTGAATTGGAAACCAGAACTAGATATTCACCCTCCATAGATCTCTTTTTGGGGCACCAGTACAGCTCATTCTTAGAGAGGCCCGAGTCCCCATCAGGATTGTCTGTGCGTTCAATTAGGAGCCTGTCAGAATTGGATATAATGTGCCTTGTCGATCAGCTGCTGATGGCCAGAGAGATCCCCACTTCCACCAAGACTACTCTCCCTGTTAGAGGTAGCCATTTTTTTCCACAGACTCCAGGCTATTCTCCTCCTTCAACTTCTGAGCAAGTTTTGAAGCCCCTGAACCGAGATCCACACCCCTTGCTTCGGGGCCATTGGTAGACTGCACCGTGGTATCGGAGCCATCCCTGTGGCTACTGGTGCACTTGGCACTGGGACTCTCTTAGGATTGTGGTTGTTCTGTGGGCACTGGAATCCCTGGCACGGCACCTTTTTTTTTCTATGGCACCGCCCACGGTTCTGGGTGTCCCTTCAGTCCACAGCCCTCTTGAGACTCTGGGCTTGGGGGCTGGTTCGTCGGGTGGATGTGACCCCGGTTCCAAGGCTGTCATGCTTGGTTCCGGGCTCCCATCCCTCTTCAGGTGGGCCGGGATTCCATGCTCTAGAGAGGGCCCTTGCCTCAGTAGGTAAGTCTATGGTGTCAGAATCACTACCCCTTTTCCTACCTGTGCCACAGCTGACACAAGCCACTATTATTGGATACAGGGCACAAGAGTCTCAGGACACCCTCCCCAGGGTACCGCTTCTTCGGAGTCTTCCCCAGAAGGTACTGAGGGAGTTCACCATACGAAATCGTCAAGAGGAAGCACGTAGACTCCCCTGAAGAGTCTTTGACCGAAGACACAGATTATGACGACTGGGAAGGGTCCCCACGGTCACCTTCTGAAGAGGTTCCCTTGCTGACATTCTTGAGATCTTGAAGCAGAGAGGTAACTGGCAGCCCTCCAACCCTTCCTTAGAGGAGTCCATGTTCCTGCAGGCTTTTCGTGCCCGGCTCCCTACCTCCAGGGTGACCCCACCTGCAGACGAGCTTGTCTAGCTCGTCGTGCAGCGTGCATGGAAATGCCCTGACACCATTGAATCGATTCTTTGGAGGCCGGACAAAATTTTATCACCCCGGAATAGATCCCACTTTGGTCAAAGGATCTTCCAGTAGACGCCATAGTGGTGGCGGCAGCTACCAGGAAAGAACTGGCCAAGGAAAGCCAGACTGTCCACCCACCCAACAAGGAGTCCTGGGTGGTGGACAGGCTAGGAAGTGAGTCTTTGCTTCATTGACCTTTGAGATTAGGTCCTTGAATTATTTGGCACATTTCACCAGGCACCAGAGAAACCTGATCAACAAACTCTCCAAAACCATAGCAGGAGCTGTGTCTGACGAAGTCTGGGATAAAGTGACCTCACAGCTAGCCACCCTCAAATCCATCTCGAACTCCTCCATGAGTCTAATATCCCACGCCACGGAAGGAGCTGCTAGAACGGCGGGTGCAGGTGTGGTCATGAGACGTGACACCTGGATGCTCCTCTGTGACTTGCGGACCCCTTCAAGACCACCTCCTTCAATGCTCCAGTTAAAGCTGCTTCACTTTTCGGCCCTAAAGTTAAAGACACGGCTAGGTAAGAGAACGACGGCAAGACCATTTCTGCCATCGGCATGTGTTTTTCAGCTCCCCAACACACCTACTGTAGGAACGAGAGGAGTGGAAAGATGTGGCACAAAAAAATCACAGGGTCCTTTCCATGATGCCCGAGCTGATTCTCCTCTATAGGCAGAGGAGGTAACTCTAACGGAAGGCACTCCTTTTGGGGCAGGGGAGGTCTGTGAAACTAAGGTTCCAGAGACTCTTTCTCTGGCCAACCTTACCAGCACTCCTGAAGAGCAAGCCCGGTTGCTTTCCTCTGGAAGCAGTCAGGAGACATTTCTCCTTGTACCCTTCTGCCTGGTTAACAATAACAGATTCTTGGGCACAACAGATAATCACCAGAGGATACCACATCCCTTTCAGCCTCTATCCCACTCCTCCTACCCGACTTCCTGACGTTCTACCCAATCAAAGGAAGCAGCAGCACTTGAAGTTCAAAAGCTGCTTCAAAAACAAGTCATCCAGTCAGTCCCACTAGACCAAATAGGATCCGGATTGTATTCAAGGTTCTTTTTAATGCCAAAAAAGACAGTGGACTGGAGGCCACTTCTAGATCTCATTGTGCTAAACAGGTTTGTCAAGCAAGAGAAATTCCGGATGGTCACGGTGCAGTCTGTCCTCCCCTTGTTGGAGAAAGATGACTGGATGTGGTCAATAGATCTTCAAGATGCGTATTACCATATAAGAACAGACGGGTCTGTAGCAGAACATCGAAGTATTAAAACTTCGAATGTTCTGATAGCGAACACTATTCAACGAATGCTAAGAATAGCTAAGCTGCAGAACAGCGAATTCTTTCCTCAGGAAAAAATTCGGTTGGCTGTTTCTGTGGCTTCGCTATTCTTAGCGCTGTGGTTGAAAGTTACGGGTTGGGTTCAGGTAAGTGTGCGATTGTTTGTACATTAGGGTTAAGTGAATTAGGGTTAGGGCGTGGGTTAGGCATGTGTGCGATAGTTACAAACTTTAGGGTTAGGGGCGGTTTAAGTGAGTTAGGATTAGGGCGCGGGTTAGGTGGGTGTGTGATAGTGATGGACCTTAGGGTTAGAGTTTGGGTTAAGGTAAGTGGGGTAGATAGTAGTGTATGTTTAGTTTAGTGTAGCATTAGATGTAGGAATTTAAGTGTATGTGTGTGGTTGCTGTTTGTTTTGATGTGCTTGTGTTGTGTGTGTGTTTCGAGCCGCACATTTTTTCCATGGGAAAAAATTTGCTGTTCTGAATGTTCGATGTTTTCATGTTTAGATGTTTTAGGGCCGATGAAATAGCGTTCGCTATTTTCATCTTTCGATAACGTGATATAAACGCGAATGGACAAATGCTCAAGAAGATATCTTCGCTTCCACGCAGGGGCCGATCATTTTCAGTTCCATGTACTGCCCTGCGGACTCTCTACAGTCCTCATCGTGTTCACAAAGTGTATAGCAGTAGTAACAGCTCACTTGAGACTACAAGGATTCTGGGTTTTTCCGTATTTGGACGATTGGCTCCTCACCACCCCCACCAAGCATCTACTGGAAGAGACTTTCTCATATACCCTGAAAGTAGCTCTTTTTTTAGGCATATCAATAAACTGGAAAAAATGCAAATTAACCCCTTCTCAATCCTTAGTCTTCATTGGTGTAATCCTGGACATGAAAAATTGCCAAGCATCCCCACCAGATCACAGGCTTCTAAGGAGATAAGATCCCAGGTCTGGAAGATACTCTGTCACGCTCTATCCCCAGCCCGATCAGTACTTCAGCTGTTGGATTCTATGGCAGCGTCTAGCACCATAGTACCTCTAGCGAGACTCTACACGAGACTTCTGCAGTGGGTGCTACTAACGTAGTGATATCCCCTACAGCATCCACTGTCTTTCTTGATACGAGTGACTCAAAGATGCAAAGGATTTAATATGGTGGAAGAAACCGGATGGACAACAGTAGTCTCGCCCCTTCTGTCCCCATCAGTTAAAGTGTTTTTATGGACCGTCAGTTTCATCAAGGAGCATTATTTATTACTTTTCTGGAAAAAGTTGTTAAAACTAATTCAAAACTATTTTTCCTTTATAAAAAAAAAAACTTGATTTTACTTTTAGGGGCTTGGGTAAATGTTTAATGTGCTTTTCACAGTGTTTTGTTTCCTGAAAAAGTGTCATTTTCTAAGCTTTTTACTGACTACTGCTTTCTAGGCGTTACCAGCTACAGACTTTTCATCTTAACCATGGAGCAACCTACCAGTTCCTGAATTCTCTTTCAACAGCCACAAAAGGAAGAAAAATAGCAAGCAATCTTTGCAACCACAGCAGTCTGATGAAGTACCTCAGGTAGAAATGGGTGATTCTGCTGTGGCCATATATCTGGTTCCGCAGACCATTCTTTTTTTTTTTCTTTTGCTCTCCCTGGTGTAGTCCCCACAGTCACCATGTACTCTGGTTAGACGCATCCTCTGCAGTTGCCAGAGTGCCATTGGTAGGCAAGGGAGATCTACCTTTGTCAGTACTGAGAGGGGGAGCAGGGAATAATTCTGTGCCTAGTCACTTTAACAGTAACAATCTAGAGCCAAGGTCTTACACACACACGCACACACACACAGACACACACACACACAGACACACACACACAGACACACAGCCAATCTGCCTACTGCATACTAGAATGCTAGGGAGGTTTTGCCTGGCATAAGTAGATTTACTTATTTAGAAATTCCTGTCAAAAAGAAGCAGACTTAAAAGTATGTCTCCTGTTGTCTCATCTACTCTGGACAGGAGATGACTTATTGTGTCTATCTGAAGGTTAGGTTCAGTGCAGAAGGCTGTGGGTTCCATTCCTGCACCAGGTAGATGGATTGCTGACAGTGCAGTACAGCACAAGGAGTGCGCTGCACTCTTGATTCTGTCATTCTTTGGATGAGATGTTAAATGAAGGCTCTATCTGAGTTGGTGGTAGCAAAGGTGGAAGTAAAAGATCCCATGGTTCTTATCAAAAAGCGTATGGGTCCTTTATTTATATACAAACAAAAACCTTATTTACAAAACATTTACATATTTACAGATATTTACATATGCACAAACATGTAAGTATACAACTGTTTACACACATTTATAATTTCCTTTACAGTCATACTAAATTTTCATCTCTATTAGATCACCACTCCTTTTTCCATAATCACCATCTAATTTTACTTAATATGGTTACTAAAATGCATTTACCATGTCATTTATTCTTTCATTCCATGTAACATAAAATAACGTCTTATATATTCTTTTAATGTATTCTTTCTGCTACTCTTATAATATTCATATTTAATCATGTCCTTGTTTTATTTTATCCACCTCTTATGTCTTTGAAAAAAAATTCTTTACATAGAGTCCCCTATAATTTTTTTTACTCTTTTATATTTCAAAAACATGTTCTGTAGTTTCTTCTTGACAATGCAAACATATTCTATCACTTTTCTTTTTACATGGCATGTTTCCTTTTAATGGCAGGTTTTCTATTACCAGTCTCCACAAAAAAAATTGATATACTTTGCTTCTTATTTTTGTAGCTTTAATTTTTTTTCACTCGTTAGATTTTTATATAATAATGTTTTGTCATTGCATTGTAGCACAATGGTGCAGTGGTTAGTGTTGTCACCTCACAGAAAGAGGTTCCCTGGTTCGATTCTCTGGTGGGGTCCTTCCTGTGTTTGAGTGTGTTTTGTTCTACATTCCAAAGACATATGCAGTAGGTGGATTAGATACCCTAAATTGTGTGTGTGTGTGTGTGTGTGTGTGTGTGTGTGTGTGTGTGTAAGACCTTGGCTCTAGATTGTTACTGTTAAAGTGACACTCCAACCCTATGTGCAAAAATGGGAAAAAGGGGTTGTGGATGGATGGAATGTTTTATCATTACATTCTTATACCATACTTTCTGTTTCTGTATCAGCAATTCCTATCTCTCCACCCCAATATTTTTTTTCTTGTTAACATTTAATTTATACACGCTTTTCTTTTTTTACAATTTTTTACCATATCCCCCAATATTTATCATATTTCTATTTATACAGTTTTACTATTAATCTCTCATCTTTTTCATGTATCTACTTTAACAGTTTGTACAAGTTTAAAGAAGCAGCATATACTACTTGGTTAATTAACCCTAAACCACATCATGTTAAGTTGTCAATCTCGCCTTCATTCTTGCTGGATGGGTTCGGAGCCGATCCTCTGCTCCGACTCGGCCAATACTAAAGCTCAAGAGCTAATTCCACCGGCTCAAGGCTCCTCTATATCCCACAATGCTAGGCGGTAACTACTCAGATCTTGTTTGCCGCTATAGCTGACGAGGTTCTTTTCTACCGGCTCAGGCAGGTGAGTTAGAGTTTTTACCATATTAGGTATTTCTTAAACCCCTTTTTGTTTCATACCATAACCTTTTTAGTTTAATTAAATATTTAGATAAATCGACCCCTGTTTTTCGGGTCTATATTCCCTTCCTTTTCTTCCCTTAACTTGTAGGCCTTCGGCCCCTCCCTTTCCCCAGTCCTTTAGTGCGATTAAATTAGTTGTTTTTTTGTTAAGGGCTTGTGTGTGTGTGTGTGTGTGTGTGTGTGTGTGTGTGTGTGTGTGTGTGTGTGTGTGTGTGTGTGTGTGTGTGTGTGTGTGTTTCTGGCTTGTGTTAGCCTTAATAATTTAATAATTTCTTCAGTAGAGGGTGTGTCTGTAGTGTGCTTGTGTTATTGTCAGGCACTCCTTTTACGATGTCAAAAGACTCTAAGGTCTCAGGCTTCAAGAAGTGTGACTCGTGCTGTCAGAAAATGTCTCTGACAGACGGTCACACTTCTTGTGTGTATTGCCTGGGACCTTTGCACCTGCAGGACTCTTGTGCTGTTTGTCATGGTTTTAGCCCTAGAGTCCTGCAGGAATGCAAGAATAAATTAATCTTGCGGGGCTTATTAAAGCCTGAAGGCCCCCCGACTCAGTTTGTGTCGGGGAAGCCTTCTAAAACTTCCAAACAGTCGGCTCCGGTTTCAGAGTCGACTGCTGGAAAGATTAAGTCGGCTTCGACATCGGCACCGCCGGAGCCGATGTTTCAAGCCTCATACTGTTACCTCGGCTCCGGCTGGAGCCGAGGCTGATAAAACTCCGTTGGCTCCGATACTCTTATCGGAGCCACAGTCTAGGAAGAGATCCAGATCTCCCTCTATCGGCTCCGTGCATTCGGTGCCAGGATCCCCTCTTCTTTCTGAACGGAGCCATAAAACTCATTCCTCACGGTCTTCCAGGTTATCCGACCACGATTTGCAAAGGGTAATGAGTAGACTTCTCAAGTCCGAGGCACTGGCCCAAATGCTGCATAGCCTGACTCAGCAGTCAGTGGCTATTTCCGTTCCCCAGTACATTCCTCCTTCGACTCCTTTGAGTTTGGAGCCAGGGCTTGTCGGTAGCCATGACTGTCGGTGTGTCGGATCCGATACCTTCCCTTTCGGCTCCGTCGTCTGCTCCGATCTCCTCTTTGGAGGGATCTCAGCGCCGAGCTTCCCTCATCGGCTCCGAGGGGGTGAGTGGCATCGGACCCTTGTCTGACCCCGCTCTCCCTCTCGGGGCTTCGGCGCTGGTGGGTTTGGCTCCGACATCGGCTTCGGAGCCGTCCCTGTCAGTGCCGGGGGAGGTCCTTGTCTCTTCGGAGTGGGGGCCTCTGGCCTTGCCTGACAGGGGTGCCTTCGAGGTCATGCGGAGCGTGCTAGAACCAGGTTCTGCCCCACAGTCGGCTCCTTCAGCCCCCCCATCTACAGTGCCTGCGGTGATTTCTACTCACCCCCTTGTCTTAGACCGCAGAGAGCCAACTCCTCAAGTTTCCCCATTGGGAATTTCCTCCTCTTCCGAGGCCTCTCCTGACCCGGTAGGAGATCCCCCAAGGAAGAGGCAGTGCAAGAGGAAGCACATTGACTCCCCTGAGTCTATCACCTCTGACACTGACTTAGAGGAATCTGAAGGTTCCCCTCGATCCTCCTCTGAGGATGTCTCCTTTGCTGACATCCTTGAGATCCTCAAACAGAGGGGGAACTGGCCAGCCCTTAACCCTTCGGAGGATGAGTCAGTGTATCTTGAGGCGTTTGGCTCTCGCCTTCTACCTCCTGGGTGTCCCCTCCCTTTGACCCCCCTTATGGAAGTGGTGGCAAGGAAGGCTTGGACGGCTCCTGATTCAGTGAAACCCACCCCGAGGAGACCATCTAAATTTATTACTGCCCCTAGAGATAAAGATTTTTTTATCCAAAGGTGTCCCTGTTGATGCCATGGTGGTGGCTGCGGCCACTAAGAAGGCGTTAGCTGATCCTTCGGTTCCTGTCCATCCTCCTAATAAGGAATCTAGGGCCATGGACAGGTACGGCAAGCGGATGTTCTCATCAGCGACCTTTTCAATGCATTCGCTGAATTACTTATGCCACTTCACTCGTCTCCAGAGAGATTTACTCAAGGATATGGGTGAACTGATAAAGGATCCTACAGCTGAGGGGTTCAAAGACGCAATGAACTACCAGTTGGCAACCCTGAATTCCATCGTTAACTCCTCCATGCGGCTGGTCTCATATGCTGCAGATGGGGCGAGTAGAGCCGCAGGCACAGGTGTTGCCTTACGGCGTCACGCCTGGATGCGGCTATGCAACTTTACGGACCCTTTCAAGGCGTCCTTTACCAATTCTCCCTTTGATGGATCATCCTTGTTTGGTCCACAGGTGAAGGATACATTGACCAGGTGCGAGGTAGAAGGTAAGACTCTCTCTGCCGTAGGAGTCTGTTTTTCTACCCCTTCTAGACCCTATCCCAAAGGTCAGAGGGGAGGAAAGATGTGGTTCTGCAAACAATCCCAGGGAGTCTCATCTGACGCACAAGGTCGATTCCCCTCTAGAGGCAGAGGGGGGAATAATAGACGCCGCCCTAGAGGCAGAGGAGGTCCACAAAACCAGGGTAGCAGAGAAATGTTCTCTGACAAACCCTTTCAGCATCCCTGAGGGGCTGCTCGGCTGTCCACCTTTGGAGGCAGTCGGGGGAAGGTTATCCCTGTTCCCAAAAGCCTGGCTTTCCCTTACTCAAGACAAATGGGTACAGTCGATCATATCCGAGGGTTACAAAATTCCCTTTATTCACATCCCATCCCAACCCAAAAGATCCCTTCTAGACGTTCCACCCGGTCTAAGGGAACAAGCAGCATTAGAAATTTCAAAGCTGCTATCAAAAAGAGCTATCCAATCAGTCCCAGCAGACCAGCAAGGATCCGGAATCTACTCCAAATTCTTTTTGGTACCAAAGAAAACAGGGGCCTGGAGACCCATACTGGATCTCAGCTACTTAAACAAGTATGTCAGGAAAACAAAATTCCGGATGGTCACACTACAGTCCATTCTACCCTTCTTGGGTCAGGACAATTGGATGTGCTCGATAGATCTTCAGGACGCGTACTACCACATCAAGATGAACAGACGCTCCAGGAGATATCTCCGCTTCAGGCTGGGAGCCAGTCACTACCAGTTCAGGGCCCTGCCCTTTGGTCTCACTACAGCCCCCCGTGTGTTTACCAAATGCATGGCAGTGGTCGTGGCTCACTTGAGACGTCAAGGATTCCAGGTGTTTCCTTATTTAGATGACTGGCTCCTTACCGCCACCACCAGACTTCAGCTTCTTCTATCCAGGGACTTCACCATCCAATCTTGCCAATCTCTAGGCATTTCGATAAATTTCGAAAAATCTGCCTTGTCGCCTTGTCAATCTATTACCTTTATAGGCGCCACCTTAGACACACTCAATCTTTCAGCCAGACTCACAGAGCAGAGAGTGTCAGACATTCAAAACCAAGTTTCCCTTCTCTTACAATGCAACAAGTCAAAGCCAGACTAGTTTTGAAGGTGTTAGGACTCATGGCAGCAGCTATTCCCCTTCTCCCCTTAGCTCGCTTTCACATGAGGATCCTCCAATGGATGCTGTTTACTCAATGGTCCTTTCAACAGTTCCCGATGTCTCATACCATATTGATAACTCAATCATGCAAGAATCAACTGTCTTGGTGGATTACATCACCTCATCTTCTCCGAGGAAGACCCTTCACTCCCCACCCCCCCAGTCGCCACGTTGACAACAGACGCCTCCCTGATCGGGTGGGGGGGGGGCATTATCCGGGCAGGACAGTCCAAGGCACGTGGCAACCTTTCGACTGCCACTTGCACATAAACGTCTTAGAGATGAGAGCAGTGCTTTTAGCGTTGCAAGCCCTTCACAACTCTCTTCCCACTGGGACTATTGCAATTCAAATGGACAACATGTCTGTAGTGTGGTACATCAACAAACAAGGCGGAACCAGATCATACCCTTTATGTCGAGAGGCACTCATACTTTGGCAATGGGCGATCTATTCTCAGCGTTTTCTGATAGCAATGCACATTCCCGGGAAATCCAACGTGATTGCAGACAAATTGAGCAGGGCAATTCTCATGCCCCACGAGTGGTCTCTGAAGAAATCAGTACTGGAAGAAGTATTCCATAGATGGGGCCAGCCTTGCTGCGATCTTTTTGCTACTCCCCAAAACAGCAAGTGTCACGACTTCTTCACTCTCTTCCCGTTACCAGGCCATCCCACCAGAGACGCTCTAGTCCACGATTGGCCCCGGGGACTTCTATATGCCTTTCCCCCCTTTCCACTGATATCTCAACTAATTCAGAAAGCCATCGCCTTGAGAGTGACAATGATCCTCATTGCCCCTTACTGGCCTCGACAAATATGGATGTGAGAGTGTTCAATCTCGCCGTTTGTTCTTACACATGGGTTCGGAGCCGATCCTCGGCTCCGAGTCGGCCGCTTAGCAAAGCTCTGCATCGAGAAGAAGCTCGAGACCAATCTATCTCCCACAATTCCCTCTGCCCTTACCTCAGATCTAGTTTGCCGCAGCAACGTTTGCATCATTTTTGATGAGCTCAGACCAACTGGCAGATAAGATACCTTTTTTTCTAAGATTCTTAGAAAATTCTTACTAGTTTGATATTGTGACCTTATTAGTGTGTGTGTGTGTGTGTGTGCGTGAGTCCAAGGGTTTCTTAACTTTTCATATATAATATATATAATTTAGTTAGGTTCCCTCGCGGCCTACCCCACCAACTAATTCTACTGGATTTGACATATTAGCTTGGATTGCTCTTAACCTTCTTACCATTTGAGTTAAACAATATCTTGTTGGTTCCATCCTTAGTGTTTGTGGCTGACTTTCTTCAAGTTGTTTGGACTGTGTGTGTATATATATATATATATATATATATATATATATATATATATATATAGATATAAAAATTTTACTGGCTTTGACAAATTTACCTGTTTTGACTGTTTTTTCCTCAAGATGTCTGAAAAAGCAAAGTCAGGGTTCAAAAGGTGCCAATGTGGACAGAAAATGTCTGTCACGGATAACCATAGCTCCTGTGTCTACTGTCTTGGCCCTCTCCATCTGCAAGAAGACTGTTCCATTTGTCATTCTTTCAGTGGAAGGGTCATGACAGATAGGCGCAGGAAGCTCATGGACAGAGGCCTGTTGAAGCCTGCCTTTCAAGAGTCTCTTGATAAATCAGACCAGGCATCTAAATCCTCGAAGGAGTCGAAGACGTCGGAGCCCATGTCATCGGCTCCGAGCTCTTCCTTTAAGGTTCGTTCACCGGTTCCACAGAATTCGGGGCCGAGTGCCGAACTTCTGTCTGTCACCGAGCCTCGAGTCTTGGAACCGGTGACGGAGCTTCCACCTCCTGTGCTTTTGAGGTCGGCTCCGTCTTCGATTCCTTCGACTCATTCTTCCAGACCTCTTTCTGACTCCGATGTAGACCGTGTAGTGCAGAAGTTAATGGAGAATACGGCCTTGTCCAAACTCATCTCAGTCTCCTTCCAGTTGGTGTCGAGACTCGAAGGCCTTCCTTTATCTCCATCTGTTCCTCCTCCGAGGCCTGTTCAGCCTTCGGAGCCGGGAGAGGCTGATCTGATGATCGTGGAGCCCTCGGTGCCGGAGCCGTCTTTTTCTCGGTCGGTACCGTTCACCTCGACTCCGACGGATCCATTGCCGGAATCGCGGAGCCGACGATCTATCCTTGGTTCTGGGACCAAGAGTCGAACCGATGTTTCGGTTCCGACTCTCCCTCTCGGTGCCTCGGCACGGATTGCTTTGGCTCCGTTCTCGAGGTCGATGCCTTCTGCCCCCGTTTCGGGGATTCCTCCGCCTTCTTCAGAACCGGGGGATTCTTCGACTCGGGGCCCGGGGGCCTTCGACCTTATGAGGAAGGTGTTGTCTTCTCAGACAACCACGTCAGCAGAGACGGCTTCTCCTTCCCATAAAGGCCCGTTATCCTCTTCTGCACCCACGGCTACTCAAAAGCGTCGAGCACCAGTGTCTCAGCCGCTCCCAGAGGGAGCCCCCTCTTCCTCGGATGCCCCCCCCCCCGAGGAAGTCCCGAGGAAAAGATTGTGCAAGAGGAGGCACTTGGATTCTCCACAAGAGTCATTAACATCGGGCACTGACCTGGATGAATCAGAAGGGTCCCTAAAATCACCCTCAGAGGATGTCTCCTTTTCTGACATCCTGGAGATCCTAAAACAGAGAGGTGATTGGCAAGCCCTACCCCCTTCTGAGGATGAGTCATTCTTGCTGAAGGCATTCGGTGCTCGCCCTTCTTCCTCCTGGGTCACTCCGCCCTTCGATGAGTTGATGGATTTGATTGCTCGGAGGGCGTGGGAGACACCTGACACAGTGGAGCCAGTCCCTAGAAAACCTAACAAGTATATTACGGCCGCTCAGGACAAGGCATACCTCACAAAGGGAGTTCCAGTGGACACTATGGTGGTGGCAGCTGCCACTAAAAAGGAGATGTCTGAATCTTCCTCATCTGTCCATCCGCCTAGCAGAGATTCTAGGACTATGGACAGGTATGGGAAGCGCATTTTTAGTTCAGCGACTTTTTCCATGCGATCGCTCAACTATTTGACACATTTTAAACGTTTACAGAGGGATCTAGTCAAAGAGTTGGGAGATACCCTCCAGGGTACTACAGATGCTGCTGTCGCGGAAAAGGTTACAGCACAACTCAATACCCTTACGTCAATTGTGAACTCGTCCATGAGGCTCATTTCGTATGCAGCCGAAGGATCGAGTAGGGCTGCGGCTTCAGCGATTGCTCTTCGTAGACAATCCTGGATGCGCTTATGTTCCTTTGTGGAAGCCTTCAAGTCTTCCTTTACTAACGCCCCATTTGATGGTGCCACTCTCTTTGGTCCCAAAGTAAAGGAGACCCTTACCCAGTGTGAGCAAGAGGGAAAGACTCTGTCTGCTGTCGGAGTCCGTTTTTCCACCCCATCCAGACCGTACCCCAAAGGGCAACGAGGTGGAAAAATGTGGTTTCGAAAACTTCAGGGTTCTTTCCCAGGCACACAGGGTGATGCCCCCTCCAGAGGCAGAGGGGGGGGGCAGAAGTGGAAGACGTCACCCTGGCGGCAGAGGGGGTCCGCAAAACCAAGGTGACAGGGATACGCTCCCTGGGAAGCCTTTCCAGCACTCCTGAAGGGAGGCCCGACTGTCCTGCTCTGGAGGCAGTCGGGGGTCGCTTAGCTTTATACCCTCAGGCCTGGCAAAGTCTTACCTCAGACAATTGGGTAAAAAGCATTATTGCCAGAGGTTACAAAATCCCATTTGTATTCCCCCCGTTACCACAGAAAAGATTCCCAGATGTACCGCCCCATCTGCGAGAACCTGCAGCTTTAGAAATTTCAAAGTTGCTAGAAAAAAAGAGTCATCCAACCAGTCCCAGCGGACCAAAGAGGATTCGGAACTTACTCAAGGTTCTTTTTAGTTCCAAAAAAGACAGGGGACTGGAGGCCAATTCTGGACCTAAGCAATCTCAATACCTTCGTCAAGAAAGAAAAGTTCCGGATGGTCACGCTTCAATCGATCCTTCCATATTTACAGAAGGACGACTGGATGTGCTCTATAGATCTCAAGGACGCTTACTACCACATCAAAATGGCCAGAGCGTCCAGGGATCACTTGCTCTTCCGGCTGGGAGCCAGCCACTTTCAGTTCCGGGCCCTGCCCTTTGGTCTAACCTCAGCCCCCAGGGTTTTCACCAAATGCATGGCAGTGGTAGCGTCTCACTTGAGACGCCTAGGATTCCAGGTGTTTCTGTATCTGGACGACTGGCTCCTTACTGCCACCACCGAGCGTCGACTGATACAGGCCAGGGATTACACACTCGAACTTTGTGTTCAACTCGGAATTTCCGTAAATTTCGAAAAAATCTGCATTACAGCCGTCACAGCATATCTCATTCATAGGAGCAGATTTGGATACCCGTTGCTTGATTCTAAGACTTGCCCCAGAAAGAATAGCCTCTCTACAGAACCACATATCTCTACTCCTGTTGTCCAAGAAATCCCCGGCCAAACTGGTTCTAAAAGTTTTGGGTCTCATGTCGGCTTCCCTAATTGCGATACCCTTGGGAAGACTGCACATGAGAGTTTCTCCAATGGCTGCTGTTCGCACAATGGTCGTTCCAACAGTTACCACTGACACACAAAATTCACATCACAAACATCTGCAAGACACACCTATCTTGGTGGCTACAGAATTGCAATCTCACAGGCGGCCGGCCGTTTGTGCTACCCACTCCAACAGCTACGGTGACCACGGACGCTTCCCTGATAGGGTGGGGGGGGCATCTTTCAGGGACAGACAGTCAAAGGCAAATGGACCAATCTAGAGTACAACCTGCACATCAATATTCTAGAGATGAGGGCAGTGTTCCTAGCGTTGCAACACTTTTCTTCCCTTCTACCTCTAGGGACCATTGCAGTTCGAACGGACAACATGTCCATAGTCTGGTACATAAACAAGCAAGGGGGAACCAAATCCTACCAGTTGTGCAGAGAGGCCATGAGAATTTGGCAATGGGCAGAGTCCACGGGTCGCTTTCTGATAGCAACGCACATCCCGGGGTTATCCAACGTCATAGCGGACAGGTTGAGCAGAGCCATCCTGTTACCTCACGAGTGGTCCCTCAAGCAGACAACAGCGGATATGATATTCCGCAAGTGGGGCCAGCCTTGCTGCGATCTGTTTGCATCTCCAATGAACGTCAAATGCAGAAGCTACTTCGCCCTATTACCCCCGCCAGGGGAAGTCCCCAGGGACGCTCTGATTCACGATTGGCCCCCGGGTCTCCTGTACGCCTTCCCTCCTATTCCTCTGATACCAAGATTTCTGCAGAAAGCCAAGAACCTGGAGAGGACTGTAATCCTCTTTGCCCCATTCTGGCCTCGTCAAATTTGGTTTCCCTTTCTTCAGGCACACCAAATTCGGGAGCCCTGGATCCTGGAACCGGAGCCGGATCTACTGACCCATTCGTCAGGGCCTCCCCACCCATCGCTCCTGTCCCTCAATCTAGCAGCTTGGCTGCTCTGCTTCCCTTCTTAGCCAGGTCTGATCTTCTTTCTCCTGCGGTTCAGAATATTCTAGTAGCTTCTCATAAAGCTTCCACTACAAAAATTTACACTAGTAAGTGGAAGCGTTTTGTATACTGGGCAACTACACAACATTTAGATCCCTTAATAGCCCCACTAAACAAAGTCTTAGAGTTTCTATCGATGCTATTTCACCAAGGAGCTTCTCCTGTCACTTTGAGGGTTCAATTGGCTGCTATTTCGAACTTTCATGTAGGAGAGAATGGAGCACCTATTATGACTCATAGGCTTTGTAAGGCGTTTCTAAAAGGGTCTTTTCATATTAGACCACAAGTCAGGTTTCCTACAGCTCCATGGAATCTGAACCTCCTGTTATCCCAACTAATGCTACCACCCTTTGAACCAGCTTCGTCCTGTTCTTTAAAGTTCTTGTCATGGAAAACTCTCTTTCTAGTAGCTATCACTTCAGCCAGACGGGTGTCAGAACTTCAAGCTCTTTCCACTAAACACCCATATTTGATCTTTCACCCTGATAGGGTATCCCTACGCACTAACCCGTCCTTTCTTCCCAAGGTTTGTTCAGTCAACAATATTAATCAGTCCATTGAACTCCCCACATTTTTCAAGAACCACTCCAATAAGCTGGAATATATGTTACACAAGTTGGATGTTCATAGACAACTCAGATTCTACTTAGATAGACCAAAGGACCACAGAAAAACAGACCAACTCTTTATAGCCTTTGCGGCAGCAGAAAGGGTATGGCAGTGACGAAGCGTACCCTCTCTAAATGGCTATCAGATTGTATTACTTTTGTTTATACTGCTACTGAGCAGAGTTTGCCCGTCAAACCGAAAGGACATTCTACTAGATCAGTATCTACATCCCTGGCTCATGCGGCCCGCCTACCTTTGGATACTATTTGTGCGGCCGCCACTTGGTCTAAACCTCATACGTTTATCACTCATTACAAAGTGGATAGGATTTCCAGGGACAGGGCAACCTTTGGTTCCACTGTGCTCAGGAACGTTCTTCCGTGAGTCTCTCAGGGTCATGGAGCTAGGGACGCTACCCATGTGTAAGAACAAACGGCGAGATTGAACACTCTCACATATAGAAGTTATGTCCTTACCATAACGTTCCATGTGGAGTGTTCATCTTGCCTTTGTTCTTACATTCCCACCCTCCCTCCCTCAGGTCAGGAAGAACGTCCAGTTTAGGGGCCTGGTTTGATTCTCCCGCTTCTGATTTCTCTCTGCTGTTACTGCTGGTTTCAGCTACGCCTTGGTATGTATGTTTGCATGTTTTCTTTCCTTTGGGATCTGGTATTGTTTGCAAACTAGATCTGAGGTAAGGGCAGAGGGAATTGTGGGAGATAGATTTGTCTTGAGCTTCTTCTCGATGCAGAGCTTTGCTAAGCGGCCAACTCGGAGCCGAGGATCGGCTCCGAATCCATGTGTAAGAACAAAGGCGAGATGTAATGTGTAAGAACATGGAACGTTATGGTAAGGACATAACTTCTATTTTCCGTTTCTTCATCGTTACCTTTTAGAGCAGCCTTGGCATCTGGACCCAGTACCAGATCTGATAACCCACCAATCGGGTCAGCTGCACCAATCTCTGCCTTCTTTAAACCTCACAGCGGGGTTTCTCCGATTTCAACCTTAGCCAGGCTTCCCTTAATATCTCGCTCGGTCCGAGATATCTTGATAGCCTCTCATAAATCTTCTACCCGGAAGATTTATAGTAGCAAATGGAAACGCTTCTCTTTTTGGGCAACATCAAAAAACATAGATCCCTTTACTGCTCCTATCCAGTCTATTCTAGACTTCCTAGCAGAACTCTTTCATTTAGGATCATCTGCATCTACCATTAGAGTTCAATTGGCTGCCATATCTAATTTTCATGTTGGTGTTTCAGAGTCTAGCATCATGGCTCACAAACTCTGTAAAGCCTTTTAAGGCGTATTTCTTCTCAAACCTCCAATCAAAGATCCCCGCCTCAATGGGATTTGAACTTGGTTCTGGCACCTTAATCCTTCCCCTTCAACCAGCGGCTTCATGTTCTCTGAAGTTGCTTTCTTGGAAGACACTTTTTCTGGTAGCTCTAACTTCAGCGAGAAGGGTATCTGAACTCCATGCTCTGTGCAGTTGTCCTCCTTACTTAGTGTTTCACAAAGATAGGGTATCCCTCCGTACTAATCCATCCTTTTGCCTAAAGTTTCCTCTCAAGTAAACCTAAACCAAATTATTGATCTCCCATCTTTTTCCCTAACTATTCAAACAGGTCGGAACAAAAGCTACATTTTTGGATGTTCATCGCCAACTTAGATATTACTTAGACAGGACTAAACAATTCAGGAAATCTAATCAATTGTTTCTGTCATATCGGAAGGAAATTGGGCCTTCCAGTTACTAAAGTATCCCTCTCTAGATGGCTCACCTCTACAATTACCTTCATCTATGAGATCAGACATCAAAAACTACCCTCAAGACCTAGAGCTCATTCAACTAGGGCATTAGCTACATCCGTAGCTTTTCAGGATAGGCTGCCAATAGATTCCATTTGTGCAGCAGCCACCTGGGCTTCTCCTCATACATTCATTTCACATTACAAATTGGACATGGTTTTCAGAAGCCGTGCCAATTTTGGTTCCACTGTTCTCAAGACTCTGTTCCGATAGGCCACCCGGGATAAGGTGCTAGGGACGCGGTCCCATCCAGCAAGAATGAAGGCGAGATTGACAACTTAACATTAAGAAGTTATGTACCTACCATAACGTTCCATGTTAGTTGTCTTCTTCTCGCCTTCTTTCACCCTCCTTCCCCCAAGCCTGGACAGACCGACAGGAATTCAGTTTGTATTCTTCCTCTGGAAGTCGTCATTCCCACACGTTCTTCCACCTCTTTTATCCTTTCTGAGATCTGCGATACCTTTTACGCAGATTGTTTTGAGGTGGGTTTCCCTACTCCATTCTATTGAGACTAGGGTTGCTTGGTATAACTATCAAACGAGATCTGAGTAGTTACTGCCTAGCATTGTGGGATATAGGGGAGCGTTGAGCCGGTGGAATTAGCTCTCGAGCTTTAGTATTGGCCGAGTCGGAGCAGAGGATCGGCTCCGAACCCATCCAGCAAGAAAGAAGGCGAGAAGAAGACAACTAACATGGAACGTTATGGTAGGTACATAACTTCTTATTTCTTTATTTACATATAAAAATCACCTTTTTACTGAGTTTAATCTAGAACCCCATATAAATGAAAAAAAAATCTGAAATTCCTTTCCACATACTGTTGGCAGCATAAATATACTTTACAAGTATGCTCTTTTTCCCTTCAGTACTGAATTTATCACATAAACCTTTTTTGAATAATGATTTATATGTTCTCCAGAAAAGACAGGTTTGTTTTATTTCTTCCATTGTTTTCCCTGTTGAATTTTACTTGCATCTTTATTCTCAAATGTTACACCTAACACTGAAATTTCATTTATTGTAAAATATATAGCCCCTAGCTTTACTACATCACCTAAACCTTTACTTTTCTCTTTATTTAAAGTCATCCTTATCACCTCTAGTCACTCATTTGTGCTAATTATTACTTTTATCCAAATGTTATTTTTTGCAGTTATTATGTCATCTGCATATGATAACAAAACTGGAATTCTTAACCCTTCAGGTATTATATACCCCACCTGCTTCATTTTATAATTTCTTTCACATGCTATCCCATTCATAACTAATGCAAAGAGTATAAAATTCATTGGACATCTGTCTTACACCACTCTTCATATGTGCCTCCTGACTTAACCAGACATTTGCAAGTATTTTTACTTTATTATTACTATAAGCTTACATACATAATTTCCCAACTTCCTCACTTATATTCTTTCATTATTACCCATAAGATTTAATGTCCAGTTGTGTCAAATGCCTTATTAAGGTCTCCCATCATGAATTTCCCTGCTTTTCTTTTCATGATATCCACAACTTCTGTAACTATCATTAATAATTCTTGACAACCGTTCCTCTTTATATTGTATATACTACCTTCCATAATATTTTCCATTTTAGTTTCAAATCCTTTATAAGATCTTAATGAAAATAATACAATCATTATTGTTCAATACTATCAGTCTCCATCTTGTATTTTTTCTTGATTTCTTTAACATAATGTTTTCTTTGTCAAAATACTTTCTATTACATTCTAAATCTTCCAATGCATCATTATATGTTCTTTTATATTTTTCTTTCTCTACCTTTTTCACATCATATTGCCTCTGTAATAAATATATATATATATTTCCTTTGGTGGTTACTAGACTCGTGGCCCTAGAGTCCTTACAAGTCTACCCATGTTAATCCTGAGTTGCCACAGTTGTCCTTGTTTAGATGGGTGTAATTTGGAGAGTTGAGACCATGATAAACACTGATTACCCCTGTCCATGAGGGACATGGGTGCCACCACCGGGGTGAATGTGTTCTCCCATCATTTTGTCCAGGTTGCTCTTGAATAGGGTCAGTTTAACATGAATTGAAAGTTTATTCCAGAGTAGTGGTAAACTCTGTGAGATATATCTGTGTCTCCATCATGTTTTGTTAATTTGACAGGCTGGGTTAAGATCCCTAGACGGAGTGCCTCTTGTACCATTTGACTTGCAGATGTGCAGCATATCCATCAGGCAGGGTCAGAGACTGCCCTGCAGGCCAGGTACAAGTCGCTTATCAGCAACCTGTACGATACAGAGTACAGTGACAGGGCTTTCAGTCTTTTCACACATAAGTCATGGTTTGGAAACCCTGTATTTTCTTGGTGAAAAATCTCTGTGGTCTCTCCAGCTGCTGTAGGTGTCTGGTGAAGTACATGCTGAAGGGACCATTATACTCAATTAATGGTCTGATGAGGGTCGAGTATGGTGTAGTTATAATATCCTTTGACCTGGGTGTGATGCCCTTACTTATAAGGTGCGCAAAGTAGAAGGTTTTCCTTACCACTGTGGAAACTTGGTCGAAGTTCAAATTGCTATCTACCTGTGTTCCCGGATCTCACACCAATGGGTTTGAACTTAGGGGAGTGTTTTTTCCTTAAATATCATCCATCATTCAGGCTAATTTTTATAAAATGTTTTCATAATAATATGCTCTTTCCATAACTATATTATTAATTTTTCCTTCTTCATTCCATATTGTCTCATTTATCCTTTTTATTCCTTTGCCTATGTTTATATTCCTTGTTTTCCTTTATTTTTAGCCATATTGAAAGATCAGAAAGTTTTGTTTCAGCTATATCCCCTCCTTCTGTAACTAAACCTTCTGATATTATAAAAAAATATTTCAGTTCTATACATATCCCTTTTGAAAGTCCATGAATTTTTATCCCAAAGTTTAAACTTACCATATCTTATAACTTCTAACATTTCTCTTACATCATTTCCTTTGTTTTTACACTTGCCTCAGCCGAGTGCACCTCAAGGCATTTCTGCAGTTACCTCCTCCTGTGCCTGTTGTTGTCAAATACTGCTTGCTCATATTTGCATTAATAATTCCAAAGCCATGATACATACAAGGTGTCAGAATATTTTATCGTGAAGCATGTATTGATATTTGACTTTTGTCTGAGTTTTTTTAGAACTGCAAGGTGATACCTTCATTTTTTTAAAGACTCAAACCTAGGGTTGCCACCTTTGTTCATGGCTAAAACCGGAGCCACGCCACGCCCCTCGCGTCACCAGTAACCCCGCCCCACCCCTCTCCGCCAACATACGCCCATTTTGTGAAGTCACGACAGCATCACTCAGCGGAACGCCCTCTTTTCGTTCCCGCCTGCTTTTGGCTGATTTGCTATGCTTTTCTGTAAGAAAAGCATAATAAATCAGCCGATCAACGGGAACGCCCTCTTTTTTCGCTCCCGCCGCCTGCTTTTGGCTGATTTGCTATGCTTTTCTGTAAGAAAAGCATAGTAAATCAGCCGATTTACAAACTCCGATAGTCTGTTTCCTTTTTGAAACAGAATACCGGAGTTTGTACAGTGTTTTCCGGACTACCGGAGAATCAGTTTGATTTCCTGATAGTCCGGAAAAAAACCGAAGGGGTGGCAAGCCTACTCAAACCACACCCACTGAGAGTTAAACATACACACACAAAAGAGCTGTACTGGAGGGAAAACCACACCCACTGAGAGTTAAACATACACACACAAAAGAGCTGTACTGGAGGGAATGAGTTAAAACAGAACTAAACTCTGCTGCTGTTATAATAATCTTATTTATCACTACATAGTCTAATATTTATTTATTTTACATTTGTTTACCTGGGAGGTCCGACTGGACAGAGCTGTCCATTTTCAGTGGAGGCCTGGGGAGAAAAGCTCCAGAACAATTGCTAACATACTGTACATAAGATATTTACATGAGCATTGTAGTTTACACATTCACTTATATCTAATGAAGTAGGGTCTATATTAAATGTTTGAAGTCTGAAAACTTCGAATCTCATATGATCGACATATGAGCGAAGTTTTCAAACATCGAACATTTCAACAGAGATTGCCATAGGTAATTCTTCCTTTCACTTTAATGTAGTGCAATCTCAGAGTTGGCATATTTAATTAGCGGGGGGGTGGGGGGGCAGGGGGGTTTGCCCCCCTGCATAGAGTGTTCAGGTAGATTTTTTTGTTTTTACTTTGTTTATATTTTAAGTTCTATGTTTGAGAACTTCGCTCATATGTAGTCGACCGTATGAGATTTGAAGTTTTCAAACCTATACTATAGACCCAATAAAATAAGCATTCCCTTTCTTTACAAATAGTATGCACATATAATGTTATAATTCTGTATATTTGTTCTTTCCATTTTCATAGGTAGGTACTAAGCTATTGGCCCTAGGGCCTATATAAGCCCAGCCAAAAAAGTACTCTGGCTTTCGCCACCCAAGAAAATTATTTTGCTGTGCTCCTGTCGAGCAGAGCCGCAGAAATGATCCCAGAGGTGAATTTCCTATCTCCCATCCAATCATCAAGATTTTTCTTGAAGAATACTAATGAGGAGCTTTGTTTGATATAGATAGGTAGTTTGTTCCAGAGTATGGGAAGTCCCTGGAACAGGAATCTATCTCTCCAGCATGTTCTGTTTATTGTGGTGGCAAGGTTTAGGTCCCTAGAGCAGAAGGATTGGGATTTCTTTAAGTGGAGCATGTCCAACAGCTCTGGGTTTGACACAGTTCTGTATGTTAGGCAGAGATCGTCCCTGAGTAGGCAATATGCGATGGAGTTAAGCTGGAGTTTTTTGAAACGATCTGCATAGGGCATCTGTTTGAGGCCGGCGGTAATCCTCTTTGTGAGGTATTTCTGCGGCCTTTTAAATCTACAATGGTTAACCTCCACATTTTTGCTAAAATTACATCTAATATATTTACTGTATTTCTACAGAATACAGCTATTCCAGAACATCTTGCATTTCCCAAATTCCAGATCCTTTCCTTCCCATAGTTTCTCTGTTTGTAATCTTTGTTCATTTGTTAAGAAATTGTGTATTCTAAAACAGTTACATAACACGTATTACACCACTCCAAAATCCCTATGTTTTTTACTATATTCTTAATACTATTCACATTAATAGAAACACTCTAAAATGTTCATTTTTCCCTTTTCCTTAGATTCACGGTTTCGTAAGTTCATAGCTAATAACTAGGCTAGCTTTCTTAATAATCCTTTCTAAGCCTAGCTAATTTCCCTCCCAAAGGTGAGAATTAAACACTGTACCTTAGCAAGGAGGAAGTACGGGCAGCTATGAAGAGGATGAAGAATGGAAAGGCTGTTGGTCCAGATGACGTACCAGTGGAAGCATGGAGGTGCTTAGGAGAAATGGCAGTGGAGTTCTTAACCAGATTGTTTAATGAAATTTTGGAAAGTCAGAGGATGCCTGAGGAGTGGAGAAAAAGTGTTTTAGTACCTATTTTAAGAATAAGGGTGATGTGCAGAGTTGTAGTAACTACAGAGGGATAAAACTAATCAGTCACAGCTTGAAGTTATGGGAAAGAGTAGTGGAAGCTAGGTTAACTCATTCACCCCGAGTGCCTTCTCATGGCGCCTGTGCCTTTAAGGCCGAGCGCGCCATGAGAAGATACAGTTTTCAAGCCATTCCCCCCGAGTGCTTCTACAAGCGAAAGAAAGTGTACTGCTAATTTTTAGTGCAACTTAATGTAAAACACTCTGAAATCGTAACTAAATATGTAATTTATCATATCTAGTTACGATTCAGTGTGTTTTAACATTAAGCTGACATTGAATTTTTTGCAGAAAAATCATTTTAAAAAGTTCTTGCTAAGCAAGTGGTGGCAGCCAATCAGTTCTTGCATTCGAGCCACCACTTGCATAACACCTCCACCCCATACCCAAGCTTCTTTTGTTCGCCCCTAATAAATAGTGGGTCCAGCAGCAGGTATTTTCTTCTTTTTGCGAAGAACTGGAGATTTGACCTGCTACTGGATCCTCTATTCACGGACCGCCATTTAGGCAGTACGAGCAGTTCCCGTTCAGCCACTAAAGTTTGAGTTCGGTCAGCTCAGCAACTACCTTGTCTTTCCCAACCAAATTTGTGAGGTACTGTACTTGTTTTATCATACAGTTTTTCCTGTATTTGTTTACAACTGTTATACTGATTTAGGCATGGGTGCATGGGGCGCCAGCCTACCGCTTTTTAAACTTGCGTTTTTTTTTTTTAAATAAAAGTTGCCTAAAGTTCCAGAGTTTTGGAGTTTTGTAACGCTTTTTTTGTAAAAGTTATTGTG
>NC_056741.1:279917280-279973341 GCF_019279795.1 Protopterus annectens
GTTATCTTTTTTGCATGGAAATCATAATTTTTAAGGAACAAAAAGTATGCAATCTGCACATTTAGCGATACTCTTGCAAATGATCATCAGCACATAAAGGTTTTAACTTACCGAGGAGGTTATTCAACCTGTGTAAATACTTTGTTAAATAAAGGATCGGAACCACAGCAGGTGCTCGTTTTCCCAGGGGAAGGAAAATAATGCTGGGAAAGGTCCTATTTAAAGAGCTGAGGGTAGGGAAGGGGTGTGTATGCTAACGTCACATTGAGGGTGGTACTATGTACTAGGCAGACTGAGAGCGGGACGCTCCTGGAGTAAAAAGATCAAAATTTGCAAAAACTAAAGGGAAAGGTGCGGAAAGAGTGACACAAATGTATTTTATGCTAGTTAAAGTATGGATTGGTGAAAAAAAAAAATTAAGTGTTCTGGGACCCGCATCTTTGACACTCTCCCTTTAAGAAGGGAGGTAATGATTAGCAATCCGCAGTATGGTTTCATGCCGGGAAAGTGCACTACAGATACGATGTTTGCTCTGAGACTGTTGATGGAGAAATATAGGGAAGGTCAGAAGAAGTTGCATTGTGTCTTTGTGGACTTGGAGAAAGCATATGATAGGGTGCCTAGAGTGGAGTTGTGGTATTGTATGAGGAAGTCAGGAGTGGCAGAGGAGTATGTAAGAGTGGTACAGGATATGTACGAGGGTAGTGTGACAGTGGTGAAGTCTGCAGTGGGAGTGACGGATCCATTTTAGGTGGTGGTGGGATTACATCAAGGATCAGCTCTGTGCCCCTTCTTATTTGCAATGGTGATGGACAGGTTGACAGACGAGATCAGACAGGAGGCCCCATGGACTATGATGTTTGCAGATGACATTGTGATCTGTAGTGAGAATAGGGATCAGGTTGAGGAGACCCTGGAGAGGTGGGGATATGCTCTAGAGAGGAGAGGAATGAAGGTCAGCAGGACTAAGACAGAATATGTGTGTGTGAATGAGAGGGAGGATAGAGGAATGATGAAGATGCAGAGTTAGCAATAGTGGATGAGATTAAGTACTTGGGATCAACAGTTCAGAGTAATGGTGAGTGTGGAAGAGAAGTGAAGAAGAGAGTACAGGCAGGGTGGAATAGGTGGAGAAGAGTGTCAGGAGTGATTTATGACAGAAGGGTACCAGTAAGAGTGAAGGGGAAGGTCTACAAGAGGGTAGTGAGACCAGCTATGTTGTATGGGTTGGAGAAAATGACATTGACAAAAAGGCAGGAGTCAGAGCTGGAAGTGGCAGAGTTAAAGATGTTAAGATTTGCACTGGGTGTGACAAGGTTGGACAGGATTATGATTCAGTATATTAGAGGGTCAGCTCAGGTTGGACCGTTTGAAGACAAAGTCAGAGAGGCGAGATTGCGTTGGTTTGGACATGTGCTATGGAGGGATGATGGGCATATTGGGAAAAGGATGCTAAGAATGGAGCTGCCAGGTAAGAGGAAAAGAGGAAGACCTAAGATAAGGTTTATGGATGTGGTGAGAGAGGACATGCAGACGGTTGGTGTGACTGAGCAATATGCAGAGGACAGGAAGAAATGGAAACAGATGATCTGCTGTGGTGACCCCTAACGGGAACAGCCGAAAGAGAAGAAGAAGCAGCTGTGAAGTCAGTCCTGTTCCACAATAACATATTTAGTGTATCACGTTATGTTAAGAAGTTATTATTCCCACCTATTTATATGTAACAGTTTTTTTTAAATGTCTATTTCCAGCTTTTGAGTTACATGCACCCACTAATGTTTGGTAAGTTTGTCTATTATACAATTTCTTATCTCTGTTTGAACCTATGTCTCATTCTGCAAGCCTTTTTGATTTATTGAAAACCACTTGAACATAAAAAAAAAACCCCAAAAAAAAAAAACCCTATAACCTGTTAACTTAAAATAAACACAGAAAATTGCGGACATCTTCAAATAATGAAGTTGGATCTATATTATTCCAGCAAAAACTCACTTAAACAAAACCCGTTTGCGCAACACATAGTGAGCGAATATCTCAAATATCGCAAAAGTGAATGGAGATTGCCATAGGGAATTCTTCCCTTTACTTCAATGGAGTGCGATCTCGGAGTTGGTACATTTAAGTTGCAGGGGTGTAGGGGGCTTGCCCCCCTGCATAAAACAGTTAGTGATAGTTTTCGTCTGTTAGTTTTTTTTTATTCGATATTTGAGATTTTCGCTATGTGTCACTGAAACAGGTTTCGCTTATGTGAGTTTTCGTTGGAATAATATAGACCCATGAGGTTTAACCTTCCTGACAGGAATAATTGTCCCAAATCAACAAGTGTGCACAGAGGCATAACTTAACCTAAAATTTAGGTTATTTATGCTAAGACTCATGTTCCAGCCTGTGCTCCTGCTTTATGCTATTTGCTCTCTGTTCTTGTCTTATCTTCATTACCCTCACAGTTGTGAAAACGAACTTGTATGCTTTCAGAAAACATTAACCTTAAAAGTGTTCTGGCTTTTATTGCATTCCTCTGTAGTCAGCTTGTTTCTGATGAAAACACAAGTGCCAAATATATATATAGCTCTGCAAACCTGTCAACTTACCTTGAAAATTTACTTGCCAAAGGAAAAGTTTTCATTACATTCGGTGTTTTCTTATTTGCTTACATTAAAAAACTTATATTAAACCAAAGGCCTTAATCCCAAAGCCACCCGTGCAAGAGTAAGAGAGAACAACACTACATTTATTATAGTCTGCAAACTTTTACACCCCATCCCCACCTCAACAACTCAGAATTATAGCACATCAACTTAAGCATGCTTTTGTCCAGCCTTTCTTCCCTTTTTACATTGTAATGCCTACATTTCTTAAAACTAGAAATGGAAAAAGACACTTGTTTACTTTAGTATCTTATTCACATACAGCAATAGCTAAATACTTGACTTTATAACATGCAGTTTATATATGAAATATCCAATACAAATAATGTTAAGAACAAAAATTGTATTATCTACTTAGTTTTCTTTAACTTTTTCCCTTCAGTGTCCTGGTAGACATTTCCTCCACAAGTTTAACAAAGTCAACAAAAGTTCAGTCTTTCCACTTCTTCTTGTAAACCCATATTTCACAAATGTGATTGATGCTTTATAGTCTCACATTTAGTTACTAATTTCAATGTTGCCATTTGTCTTCCTTGCTTATCTCCATCTCCCAACCTGAGTCTGAGGTTCAAGTTCAATTACTCCCGATTCTTCTAGTCAGCTCCTGTGCCTTTTTTCTTTTGAGCATTTTTCTTTGAAACATTGGATAATGTTTCACTGGCAGTGCCTCTCTATAATCTTTATTATCAGAAGAATGCAAACTAAAGCCCCTTTCTGTTGGATGGTTCACATTTTGTTGGACAAACTTATTTCCACCTTATCCTGTACTGCATCAAAAAATGACATTGATCCTCCAGGAAAAATATTCTGAAGCAGCTATTGTGTACAGCAGCTTGAATATTTTACCTGCCTCAAACATGCTCTGTTTGCTGGGATAAATTTGCTTCTCTTCAGCTTACTGGACAGTGAATAATCATTTCCCACAAACACTGTTCATTCACCAACTTTAAATACTTTGCTCTTTTGCATAGTTTTGTCAAGGTTATTTCTTTCTGCTGGTATTACTACATCTTTACTCATAAAGGTCTTTGCTGCTTTCTCATTGCCAGGTTTGGCGCATACACATGATGCGCCTTTTCAGTTAACAAATCCTGGTGTGGAATACCACTTTAGTTGCTTAATTGTCCTTTCATAAAATGAAATAGTGTCTGTTCCTTCCGTTTTTATGATACAATAGAAAATCTCAGGTTTTCTGTGTGAGCTCTGCCATTTTTTTTTAAAGGATTCTTCTTCCACAATCATGCTCAGCCTGCCTTTTTTACATTTCGACCTCTAATTTTTGGAGTTCTGTCAGTTCATCTGAATATCTGTTTTTAGCATATTCTATTTTTTCAGCCTTTTGTTATTTGCGTTGATATACTCCTTCATTGTTTCATTTATTTTAATCGGCTCTGAACACATTTGAGTTATCTTTTCCTCTAGAGTACTGGAAGCCATGTCTTGCAACAAAGCTGGACCTTGAACTGCTTTTTGCTGAAGAGCTACAGGTTTCTTTCCAGTCATCAGGATTCTCTCGCCACCTTTTCTAGTTTATTCTCTTTCATGTGTTTCTTCTTTGCTGGCATCCAGGCAGCATACTTACTAGACAACAACTAAATTTACTAAAATCTGCATAATTTCTGACTCTTTTCAATGTTTCTTTTTCCACACTGGGAGAGCTGAAATCAAGCTGTTTATAAGTGTGCAGCTATCTTGGAAGTCCACCCCCAAACTTGTCTTTTAGTCAACTCAGTTTGAGCTGCCTCCCAGTTTGCATGCATGAAAAGTGCCCTAAAGCTTTACAAGCTGGCCAGCTGTTACATCCATGGCAGGGTAACCCATATAGCTAAGGCTGCTGCAGCAGATCATTCAAACATTTACTGTTATGGTAAGTTTTACTTGTATAATGGTACTTTGTCCACCCACTATTATACTTAGACATGAGAAGAATTTGTTTCCTGAATGAGCTGATATTACTTTAAACCAATACATTGTATAGGGAAAAAAAAAGAAAGGCAAAATAAATGTGACCAAATCATTCATTTATTTTAGGCACATTGGAGAGGCTATAAGCAGAGACGAGCATATAATGAAAGATTGCATTACCTCAAACAATGCTGTAATGCTGCTGTAAAGGTAAGGAGATGTTTGTACTCTTAATGTATCCCAATGAAATTTCCAAGATTCTTTTAACCAAATTTCAAGTTTTGCAGTAAAAAACGTAGTGGTTTAAGTTTATTGGAATTTGGAATTGCATGAACTTGTGCTTGTAATAGTTTAAGTATTGCTTTGTATTGATTGAATATTATGGTATGTGTGTGTCATTTCAAGAGAACTTGACCAGAATATAAAACAATTTTGCTTTGATGACACCTCTGCAGTGGACAGGCATTTTGGAAGTCATCTTGTGCCATCTTTTGGCTGCTGTTATCTTTTGAGCCACATGTGCAGAAACATTCACATTTTTGTCTAAGCCAGCATTTCTGTATTTGGTTTAAGGAGCTTGCAATACCAAATATAATGCAGCATTTCTCTGTGCTCGTTAATTTCTTTTAACAATTATGTAACTAACGTGCGGTCATCAGGAAACTTTCTTAGCCACAGGTCTAGATTGACGATTGGATGCCTGAGAAGTAATGTCCAATGGGGGTAGGGGGGTGGGGGGTCAAAATACCTGAACTCTGAGATATTCCACTTATTACTTTCTGAGGTGGTACCTGCTATTTAGAGTTCATAAGCTTATAGGTGTATACTAATCTCATCACCACTAGGGCTCTTATAAGCCTAGCCATGTAATCCAAATGTGAGTCCCAAATTTGATTTATATAGAGGTGATTTACTGACTGCCACTGTCTATCAGAGACATAGGAGCCAGACCAGGGTTGAATTTGCAATTATCCGTCCACTGGTTAGAGATATGCTTAAACAGGGACAGGTCTGAACTGTGCTTCACATGGATGGGGGGAGCCTGTTCCAGAGAATAGGAATTCTCTGAGAAACATGTCTGTTTTCCAGCATGTCCTATTTATGTTGCAAGCAAAATTTTGGTCTTTTAATCTAGCAGTTCTGGTGCTGTTTGTTTGTGGATCTGCAAAAGGTTCACCCTAGAAAACAAAAATGGGAAGAAACTGAGGGTAATGCTGCTCAATGCCAGAAGTCTAAATCTCAAAATGCACTCACTCGAGGCCCTTCTCAGTATGGAGAACATCGATGTCTGTGCTGTAACTGAAACCTGGTTCAAGGCTCCTGAGAGCACCCCGGCACTATTAGGTTTTACCTCATATCATGCGTTCCGGCCCCAAAACCCGGACCACACCACAAAAGGAGGGGGTGTATCCATATTCATAAAGGATACCCGCACCTCCAGGTTGGTGGCAACGCACGAAGCTTCGGAAAACATCCAGGTGCAACTAACCATAGGCAAAACTTCTCTACAAATTGTAGCATGCTACAGGCCACCCTCTCAAACTCAGGAACCCCACACAGCCTTCCTGAAGACACTGGAGGGTATAAATGTATCTCCAAACACCATCATATTGGGTGACTTCAACAACCCGAATATAGACTGGGAACATTACTCAAGCCCTAACTTTCTAGCCCAACGGTTCCTGGAGTTCATAAATTCAAATGCCATGGAACAGCTAGTCACTGTTCCCACGAGAGGAGAAAATATACTAGATCTCATTATCACAAACATGGGGACAAAATGCTCCACACCGGAAGTATATCCCTCATTGGTGAGATCTGATCATAAACTAATCTCACTGGAAATCCACATCCCGCCCCCACCCCAAACAAAAAAGACCACAGTGAAGAACTTCTCTAAAGCAAACTTCACACTACTCAAGACTGGTGTGGTATCCTTCAAGGCCCCTGAGCCAGTGGAAACCACAACCCAAGCTGCGGAAGCCCTTACAAATGCCTTCTATGAACACCTCCAGGACTGCATGGATCAGGCAATCCCAAATAAATCCAAGAATGTTTCCACAAAGGGCAAACTTCCAGTCTGGTGGACCCCAGCCATTAACAAACTTTACAATAAGAGGAGAAAGCTATTACATGATAGAACAAAATCCATAAAAGGGAAGTCACCCCTGATCATTATTAGTAAAAAAATACGAGCACTCATAAAATCAACTAAGGCCAATTTTGAGAGAAAAATTGCCATGGATTCAAAGGACAATCATAAAGCCTTTTTCGGCTATGTTAGGAACCTGGGTGGAAACTCCCAGATATGCTCAGAATTAGTCCAAAATGATACAAAAATCACTGAACCCACAGACATTGCCAACATACTGGCAGACAGGTTCAGTGCAAACTTCACCCCCCCCCCAAAGGAGAGATAACTATCCCAGTGGAGTGTAGCCTCCCAGGCATCTCAAATGCGCAGGTGAAAGCAGCTCTCTCTAAAGCTAAAAACACAGCATCAATGGGACCGGATGGTGTCCCCGGCTGTGTGCTACACGAGCTAAATGAGGAATTAAACCTGCACATAAGGCAGCTGTTTAATCTCAGCCTTACCACAGGATAAGTGCCCAAGGAGTGGCGTACGGCAACTGTGGTCCCACTCCACAAAGGCGGTGCCTCTACGGACCCTGGTAATTACCGCCCCATAAGCTTAACAAGTCTAGTCTGCAAAGCTATGGAGAGGATCATAATGGAGCTCATAAACAAAGATATAGGGGACTTGCAGACATTGGACCCGACCCAGTTTGGCCGTCAAGGGCAGATCATGCCTTTTGAACTTGGTCGACTTCTTTGAAACAGTCACCAAGGCCATTGATGAGGTAAAGGCAGTCCATACAGCCTACCTTGACCTTGCAAAGGCTTTCGACACAATACCCCACTCGGGTATTGTAGAAAAACCTACCAGCTTAAATGTAAACCCATATGTCACAAGATGGGTTGCAAACTGGCTTAAGGACAGAACCCACAGGGTTAGAGTTGCTGGCACTATGTCAGACTCCAAGCCGGTCACAAGTGGTGTCCCACAGGGCTCGGTCCTTGGCCCCTATTGTTCGCATCTACTTCTCAGAAGAACAGGCAAACAGGGGAGGACTTTGCCTGACAAAGTTTGCAGACGACTGCAAACTGGGCGCCATAGTGGAAAGTGCATCGGATACGGATATCCTTCAGAAGGGACTCACGGAAACAGATAGCTGGTGCCAGAGCCATGGCCTGAAGTTAAACGCCAAAAAATGTATAGTCATACCCTTCGGGAAAAACAAGGTAACCCCAAGCTACCATATAGGTGGCAATCCACTAAGCACAGAAGAGGTTATCAGGGACCTGGGGACCCAGGTTGACAGTGGCCTTTCTTTTGACACTCACGTTGCTAAAGTGGTTAGAAAGACCTTCTACATTGCCCACCTGATCATGAAGGATTCACATCCAGATCTAGTGAGGTCATTGTTCCCTGTACTCTTCACTTATCAGACCAATGATCAAGTACAATGCCCCATTCGGGATGTATCTCACCTGACATCTGCAGCAATTGGAGAGACCCCAAAAGTTCCTCACAAAAAGGATAAAGGGACTCCAATATCTGTCATATGCTGCCAGATTGAAGAAACTCCAGCTCTATTCAGTCGCATACCATCTGCTCAGAGGTGACATGTGCCTGACATACAACGCCATGTCCAACCCGGAATTAATGGACATGCTCCACCTCAAAAAATCCAAATCCACCAAAACCACTAGAGTAAGCGACTTAAACCTTAGCACGGATATAAATAGGATGTGCTGGAGGGATAGATTTATCACTCAGAGACTCCCTATGCTGTGGAATAAAATCCCGGTCCATGTGAGGCAGAGCACCTTGCTGGCTCTGTTCAAGAGAAATCTTGACCTGTGGATGGGAGATCGTAGGTTTACCCCGGGAATCATCTCTGTGTCACTGCCGGACAGAGGCACAACAAACTAATGGGCACAGTATTTTTTCATATAAGGGTTGGCGTAAGCCACAAAACTTTGGGCTAGGCTTATAAATGCCTTAGGGCAGATAGCCTAGTATAAACCTATGAACCTATAAAATAGGGTCCGGGGATGCCTTGTATGCCAGGCAAAGATCATCTCTCAGAAGTCTGTATGATATTGAGTAAAGAGAGAAAGCTTTGAGGTGATCATTGTAAGACACTGCTTACTCCTGTATTCTTTATGTAAGGAACCTTTGTGGACATTCCATTAGCTGCATATGTCTGGTCAGGTACATGGGGGCATTATATTCTATGATAGCTCTGATGAGAGCTGATTAGAGTGGTATGATGACATGTCTGGACCTAGATGCCATGCCCTTGCTTATAAGTTGAACAATAAAGAAGGATTTTCTTACTCTCTCAGGTACATGTTGGTTGAAGGCTAGGTTACTATCTACATGAATTCACAGATCCATGACTACTGAATCAACTTTTAATGGTGTTTTATTGATGACTTAATTACTCGGGTTGGCAGAATCTCCAGAAGGTACTATAATGCATTTCTTTGTATTGAGTTTTAAGCCATGTCTTGGGCACCAAGCATTTCTGTATTAGACCTTTTTGAAGGTTTTTCTTGTCTTGGGGGGATTAGATGACTATTCTGTGTGCAATTGTCTGTTAACTTGGTTAGCTGGAAACCTTTGACATTGGCGTTGACATCCACAAAGTAGATACCAAAGAGGAGTGGGTCTAGCTAAGAGCCCTGGAGGACTCCACTAGTGACTGGCCTCTTTGTGGAGGTGCCCTCACTGATTCTCGCCTCCTGGGTCCTATCAGTGAGCCAGCCAGCTAGCTATCCAGAGACAATGCCCAAGTGGGGCATTTTATAAAATGCCTTAGCCAGATCTAGGTAGGCAGTGTACACCGTTTTTCCCTCATCATTTGCCTTAGTAAATTTTTCAAAGAAGTCCGCCAGATTCAGTAAGCATGATCTTCCTTTGACAAAGCCAAACTGGGATGGATCTAGTGTCTAGGGGGCTCTTATGTACTGATTGATAATTTCCATGATAATTCATTGCATAACTTTACAAATAAGTTGGGGGGGGGTTGTTGGGGTTACAGGGGAGTAGTGTCAAAACTGAATTTGTCTGTTAACAGGTTCGTTATGTCACAGGCTCAGTGAATGTGCCATCATTAACCAAAATTCAGCACATTGGTATGTGCTGCCATTGAGGTTTGACATAGATGTAGAAGGCTGCTGCCATTGAGGTTTGACATATATGTAGAAGGCCTTATGGTTATCTTTCACCTGGAAGGCTCTCTTAACCTCAAACCTGGATTTTCTTGACCTAATTATCCCTCTTGCTTGCCTATTTATTTTGAGAGAAGTTTTATCTTTGAGAACTACCCTTCCTGTTCTTTTATATATATTTTTTTCTTTTTGTTGTATATCCATTTTAATCTGGGGTGCCACCTGGGTGGCTTGTTTCTGGAGCTAGTCCTGGGCTTGCTTGTGGTAAGTATAACAGTGTCTCTGCAGCCACTGACATGGTTGTACAGAGTTTGAGAGCAATTCAGCATAGGCTGCTGTGTTCTTAGGGTATAGAGGGGTATAGAATTTTGATTATCGCTTGGTAACATGTAATTTGCTATGGATAGTTCTTATCTTGTACTAGTATTAATGAGATTATGAAGTTGATTTTGAAAGAGTCATCTTTATGGTTGGACCTTACCAAGGAGGATGTGACATGGGGAAGGGGGGGCAGCATTCCCCCATATTTGTGAGCACGAGGTTCAGTATATTGGAGCCACTAGTGAGTGGTATTCACTATTTGGTCATGGGTGTTTGTATTTAGGAAGTCCAGGAATCTGTGTGCCTGTAGATTTGAGGCTGTGTAAGATTCCCAGTCTGTAGGAGGGGTAAAGTCCCCCATGAGTAGGGTGATTGGTTGGATGGCAAGTGTCTCCAGTTGATCCGAGTAAGGATTGTGAGCTTCTTGGAACATGGAGGGTGACCTATAGCTAAGATATGGTACAAGATTTTGTCTGTAGTGATCTGCACATGGAGGAACTCCACCATGTCATCTTGTTTGACCACACCAGAGGCATGCTTGCTGTTGATGTATATTGAAACACCTCCACTTTTTGCCTTTGGCTGTGCAGCTTCTTGTCTCAAAGTGTCAAAGGCTCTGAAACATTGCACTGTCAAGGTCCTCTGTGTCACTTTAAGCCGTATCTCAGTGTAGTTTTTTTTTTTTATTTAGACTCCTGGCATTGAGCAGTAACAACATTAGGTTCAGTTGAGTTGATTTTTCTTTGTCAGTAGGTTTGTCAATTTGTCATTGCCTAAAAATAGGCATTATGCTAGTGGATAAACTTTCAGCAAGTATTTGAAAGACTAGAGGGGAAAGGTCATCCTTGGCAAAGTAACATGGTCTGTTGACCATGTCCTCCCAAGCTTCCAAATACTGGATCCCCTTAGAATGATACCAGAAAGACAGCCGATTGTTGAAATCAATAATTCTTTGCACATTGTGGCATCATCCTTTGTGATATGTTGATCAGTGCTAGGCTAGTACCAGCCTGAGACACAGTCTGAAAGCATCATGATATCTTTCTTCATGTAGTCCAGGGAGGTACATTTTAGGTCATTTAGATGTGCATAGACTATGATGGAATATTACTGGTACCTATAGCGTAATGACTTAAGTGCTTGCATAATTTAGTGGGTCTTGGCTTCAAATAAGCAACAGTTATCTTCTTGTTCATCCTGGTCAGGGGGCATCAGTGAATCTTACAATGGAGTCCTCTATGACAAGAGTCCTGGAAAGTGTGTTGATTTGCATTAGGGTCTTCGTTTTTGGACCTCCACTGGAAGTGACAGTATGTGCAGGATTTGGTGGTGGTTCTTTCTGACTGCCTGAGTTTGCTGAGGCATAGCTTTGACAGCAGGTGGTCTAGGCTATCTTTGCTGAAGATTGTTTTTAAGCCCCTTAGCTTACATTAGTCTTTGTGCCTTGAGCTACATGAGGTGGTCGTTTTATGAGAAAGATTAGCCTCCCCTTTCATTTAAGTACACTTCTTGTGTACTATATCTTTTGCTTTAAGGATTACGTCAGTAAATTGCTACATTGTCTCAAGATGCCCATATCCGCCAAACTAGCTGCAGAGAACTTAAGAAATTGTATATCCATACTGTCCAGTCCTTTAATTGGTGAATTATAAGGGGGTGTATGTTGGTCTTAGAAGTCTATTAAGGGTGCTTTGTTGGTGCAGACTAATAGTTATGCTGAACAATATTAATTTCCATTAACGTTAATGTTTTCACAATACTAAATTTGTAGGGAATTGCCATTCATCACTGAAATAGAACTAGTTGCTTAAAGCTTGGCTTGGAAAATTTGCTTTCTAGGTGTTTGCTACTGTACAGAATACTGCTAACTCAACAACATGTGCAAAATTTTAGCAGCAAAGGGAAGTAACAGAAAAGTAAATACATTGCAGCTAAGCTTGGGCCAATAAAATGAGTGCACTGAGTCTTTTTGTGCATTTCCCAACTCAGAACAAGCAAAATACCTCCTGCCACAGATGAATAAACCCAGCCCTGTTAATATGAAAATGTATTAGAAGAGACCCACAAGTACAGTGCTAACACACAACTTAAATAACTTGCCGGAAATCCCTTGCTCAAGGAAATTTTAAATCTGTCTTGTAGCAGTAACAGTGAGACGGAGAGCATTTTTTTTATTTACAAAAATTCAGTGAAATGCACACAGAAAAGCAGGAAACCATATTGATTGCACAAAATAACTTAAGTACGATTTGGCAATCAAAGGTACTTAACTTTGCCTGGATGGCATTGGATACAAGTAAAACATTTCTTAAAGGCTAGGACTCTAAGATTTGCTGAGCTGTAGGAAAATGAACAACAGACATTATGTGGTACAGGAGGTTTAGTCATGAGCAATACTGGTTTGCTGGGTTGGTACTTAGTATCATGGATCTATAGAAAACAGTCTATGAGGGAATTTGGAAATCAGATTTTCATAAGGGGTGGAGGGCAGAGAGACAGTCTTATAAAACTATAATAGCAAAAGGGTGAGAGGTCTGGGGGGGGGGCGAACAAGTAGGCTAGCTGGAGAGACATCCAATCAAAGGCAATACTGAAGCTGTTTCAGAAGCTTTATCTCAATGTGTTAAGGGGTGGGGCAGACACAGAATGCAAGCAGGTAAATGATAAGCAGAATGTAAAAGCACTGATGCACAACCTGGAGCAAAGGCCATTCTCTCACTTTTGAACTTCTACTACACTTCTACTAAGGCACCAGACTATATAGAAATTTACCAGTAACACTGTTTATGGAAAAAATGCAATAGTAAATAAGGCAGAAATCTGGTGGTAGTAGTACATAGATGTTCTTCGTATTTCACTGTTGCAGTCATTACATTTGGGTAATCTGCTGGCAGGTTGCCCTCAGTCGGCCTGAATAACAAAGTCTTGGCGCCTGCGTCGGTTGCTGTCTCCTCTTCCATGACGTCAGGTCGTCTGGTATAAAACATGCAGCCAATGCCATTTTATCCAGTCTTTCTTGCCGCGCGGTGCCCGAAGCAGAAGCAGTTCACAAGTGCTGGCCGGCCGACTCCTGAAATTTTCGTATTCGAGTTTCAGAAACAAAGTCTTCAAACTAAAGCCAAGTACCCCGTTGGGGAAACTTTTTCTTGCTCCTTACCGATGTCAGTAAAAATTAATAATTGCATTACTTGTGGGAAGCAAATACCTCATAAGGATTTTCATTTGTACTGTATTCCTTGCCTAGGCCCTGATCACAACATGCCTTGCTGTCACTTTTGTGCTAAATTTAACCAACACACTATTAAGCATCGGTATATTTTTGCTTCTAAATATTTTGGTTCAAGATTTAACCATCCTGAAATGTCATCGGTTAGCAATCCAGTTACCGGAGTTCACAAAAAACGGAAAGAAAAAGACAGAGACAGACCATCGAGGTCCAAAGCCGACGACAAAGCTTCTCCTAAGCCATTCGCTGCTAATAAGTGAGGCGCTTTTGCAGCCCCTGATACCCGCTACTTTTGAGTCGCAGGTCTCTACCGAGACCCATTCAGTGTCCAGTATGCCGCGAGATTTTCAGAGTATTGAACCCGCGGATGTCTCTCCCTTAGATGGGTCCGGAGCTGCTGAGCAGGCACTGGCTTCTGAGGGTGTTTTTAGACCTCAACATTTTTATATTAAACCGACGCCAGCAACAAAACCAGGTCAAAAACAACTTCTGTGTCTAAAAAAATGACGCATGAGCCACGTGCTCAGGCCCCTATGCCTAAAAAACAGATCAAAATGGCTGAGGATTTAATTACCTTGATCAGGGGTTCCCAAACCCCCCCCCCCACTAAGAGGCTTAGGCAAGGCACTGATTATGAATCTTCAGATCAGGTTTCCATTTCTTCTGATCAGGAATTTTCTATTCCACCCTATGAGGATTCTGATGCTGAGGAATCCATCCCATCTGCATCTCCTCCTGAGGATTACTCTTTTGGAGAGACTTTGCATACTTTAAGGGAACATTTTCACTGGGAGAGTCAGGACTTCTCTGAATCAAAAAAGAGGCTTAGGGATTTCCTTCTTCCTCAGCATAGACCTTTGGCAATACCTCTTGTATTAGACATTGTTGATGATGTGTTCTCGGAATCAAGCATGGCTGCTGATTCCCTGCCTCCAGCTCCTAATAGCCAGACAGATATTACAGGGTTCCTGACTCCCACAAATTTCTTTTCAAAAATCCTGCTGCTGATCCTGAGACTATCTCTCAGGGTCCCACGGGTGTAAGGGCTTCTACAGATAAATATCCTACCCCCTTCTGATAGAGATTTCAGGGTGCTGGATAGATGGGGTAAGAAGGTTTATACGTCTGCAACCTTGGCAATCAGGGCTTTAAACTGCCAGTTTCATATGCTTAAATATCAACAGCATGTTATGGGCTTACTGAAACGGAAAATTATGTTGATTTCTGATTGTGTGGAAAATAAAGAGTTACAGGATTTACTGCATTCAGCAGAACAGGTTGGAAAGCATACTTTGCAATGTGGTTTTGATTCCTTGGAGGCCTCTTGTAGGGCCGCCGTTACTGGATCTGTGATTAGAAGACATGCCTGGCTCAAGGAGCAAAATCTGCCTGATCATGTTAAAGCTAAATTGTTGGATGCCCCTTTGCAGCATGATACTCTGTTTGGTAATAAGGCAGAAGAGGTTTTAAAGAAAATGGAAGACAAAGCTAAATCTATGCAAACTGTAAAAGATTTCTTGCAAGTGCAGCCACCCAGGTTCAGTAGGCATTGGCCTACTAAAAATTGGTCCTTTCCTGTGTCCAACAGAGCCACTCAGGGCAAATCCAGGCGCTCAAAAGGCTCCAGATATCAATCACAGGGTTCTTACAGGTCAGAGCAATGGGGTGCCTCCACCTCCAAATCTGGAGGAAACAAAGCACAACCCTACAGTAAGCAGTCTCAATGACTTTCCTCTACCATCAGCAAGCACTTATCGTTTGGCCGTCCCCTTGGGGGGAAAACTAGCACTTCATGCTCAAAATTGGCAGTTAATTACCCATGACAAGTGGGTATTAAATATAATATCCCAGGGGTACAGATTTAATTTCCCTACTTTGCCAATTCCAAATGGATGGCCGGATCTGCCACAAAATCAGTGGGCAGAGGCACAGAAACAAGTTATGTCCCTCATGGATATGGGGCTATTTAACCAGTACCAGAAAAGAAAAAAGGACAAGGTTTTTATCCATGAATTTTCCTGGTACCCAGAAAAGACAATACATGGTGTCCAATACTTGACTTATCAATTCTGAACACGTTCCTGGACATTCCAAAATTCAAAATGCTGACTTTACAACAGCTACTGCCTATGCTAGGCAAGAATGCTTGGTTAGCAACTCTAGACTTAAAAGAGGCCTACCTGCATATCCCAATAAGGGAATCATGCAGAAGATACCTCCGCTTCAAAGCAGTTTTTTTGCATTACCAATTCTCTGCACTGCCCTTTGGCTTATCTACTGCGCCCAGGGTCTTTACAAAGTGCCTGGCACCAGTAATTGCATTCTGCAGACAAAGAAGCATACAAATTTATCCTTACCTGGATGACTGTCTCATTCAAGCAGAGAACAAGGACATTCTTCTTCAACATCTGGCATTTGTAAAAAGGCTTCTAGCATGCCTAGGGTACACCATAAATGAAAAGAAATCACAACTGGTACCCTCTCAAATAATTACATTCCTGGGTGCAAGCTTGAATACAACTGCCCAGATGGCTTACCTCATGCCAGACAAACAAAGGCAACTGACAACATACTTCAAACAAATGGCAACAAAAACCCAGTTATATGCAAGACAAATTCTGCAGGCTTTGGGGTTCATGGCATCCTGCATTCTACTAATTCCATATGCGAGACTGCATATGAGGAATCTTCGATGGTACCTAAAAAGTTTATGGAGTCAACATTGTCACAGCCTAGAAACAATGAATCTAATATTGTTAATCCTCGTTCATTACTTACGCATGGGTATCGGTTCCGAGCTCGGAACCGAGCCGGCTATTTTCTAAACTTGCGTCAGCTTCAAACTCTCAGCTAGACTCTTACCCACAATCCCCCTCTCCCTGTTACCTCAGATTTCATTTGCCGCATTGCCATCTGGTCGTGTCAAGCTACTTCTCTTGAGCCAAGTACAGTCAATTGTTGTTTAATTGCTTTACAAATTACTTTTCTGTCAGAAAAGTTGATATTTTATTGTGAATTCCTCAGGTTTTTCTGTCTTTTACTTACTACTTTTACCACAAGGTATTTTGTCTTTACCATCGTTGGTAATCCTTTTCCCTTTTCTCTTTAATACCTTCGGGTACTCTCTTGTACCATTGTTGGTACTTTTCTGTTAATTAATATGGCAGATAAAAAAGGTAGTCCGGGGTTTAAGCGGTGTTCTGATTGTGGACACAAACTGCCTACTTCTGATACATACTCTTTGTGTGTTTATTGTTTGGGAGCTTCCCATTTATGTATTGAACAACTCTATACTATTTGTGAGAACTTTTCTAACAGAACTTTGTTAGAAAGGAAAAACAAGCTGATACTGAAGGGACTCCTAAAATCTCCTTTTTCAGAGGCTGTTTCTTGGTCAGAGGTCTCCACCCCTCCTAAAGCCCATAAGTAAATGGATGTTTCTACTAAGGATAAATCCTTGCCTTCGTCCCCAGCTGAGGATTCTCACCAACCAAAACCTAAAAAGGCTAAATTTTCGGCTCCGGAGTTCTGTCAGCCCCAGTGCTTTCGGTGCCTAGCCCTTCGGCACCGAGACCATCGGCTCCATTAGTGATTTCGGCTCCGTCCTCTCCTGCAGCCTTCTACATATCGGCACCGAGGGGCTCCTCGGTTCAGATCATTACCACTGTATTGGCACTGACCATTCAGTCGGGGCAGACCTTGACTGCATCAGCTCCGAGATCTTTCTCGGAACTGAGGCCTTTATTGTTAGCTCCAGTTTTGTCCGTTCCAGCTCAGGCACTGACTCCCACCGCTTCGGCACCGACAGCCACTTCGGCACCGATCCCTGTTTTGGTGCAGACAATGACCTCGGCACCAATGACTTCTTTGGTGCAGACAACAGTAATCCAGTTTTTCTCTGCACCGTTGTCCTCGGTGCGGTCAGATGAGATGGGCACCGAGTCTGCCTCTTTTGTGGACAGGCATGTTTCTCCCTCAGTCTCTGTGAGGTCCACTAGAAGCCTTTCCGAACATGATGTGTTGCGTCTTGTGGACCAGGCATTCTTGGCCAGATGTATTCCACCCCTCAGGCACTATCCTTCCCTGGGAGGTGATCATCCATCTCTAAAGACACCTTCTTATTCTCCTCCTTCATTACCTTTGAAGTCCATGGATATAGCACAGTCTTCCCCTTCTGCGGTTCACTTTATGGATCTCTATAAGGAACCACAGTTGCCTTCGTGGCAGGAAAGTTTTGCTATGACCCAGGATTTCAGCTGTGACACGAATAGCTTGCTGCTCCACAGCCATCCATGGACTCCGGGTCGGCAGGCTGAGCCACTTAGGGGAGGCGTGCCCCCTGTCCTAGACATACACTCCTCTTCGGGTGGACCAGCCTTCCAACTGATGGAGAAGGCTTTCGCTGCTGCTGGCAATACCGGACTGTCTATACCTCCACTCTCCTCTGGTACACTGGTTTCACATGTCGCATCTAGCAGACACTGGGTGCAAGGACCCGCAAGACATATTCCCTCAGGAATCCCCCTTTCCGTTGTCTTCCCCAGCTTCTCCCACTGAGGAGTTCCACCGGAAAAATTCATGTAAGTGGAAGCACATGGACTCCACAGAGGGGTCCCTCACTGAAGACACAGATTTCGATGAGGAGGAAGGATCCCCTCGGTCACCCTCTGAGGTAT
This sequence comes from Protopterus annectens, assembly GCF_019279795.1. Taxonomy (NCBI): domain Eukaryota; kingdom Metazoa; phylum Chordata; order Ceratodontiformes; family Protopteridae; genus Protopterus; species Protopterus annectens. The sequence continues at coordinate 279,935,298 of NC_056741.1, forward strand.
CCTTTGGCGATATCCACAAAATCCTGAAACAGAAAGGTGACTGGCAGTCCTCTAATCTGACCCCTGAGGAATCTGTGTTCCTGCAGGCCTTTTACGCCCAGCCCCCTACTTCCTGGGTTACTCCACCTGCCAATGAGCTTGTCAGGTTCATCATGCAGTGTGCTTGGAAGGCCCCTGATACTGTCAAAGCTAATCCCCAGAGGCCAGATAAGATCTTGTTCCCTCCTACTTCAGATCCCCATTGGTCCAAAGGTCTTCCTGTGGATGCTTTGGTGGTGGCGGCCACAACAAAAAAGGATCTGTCAGAAGAAGAAAGCCAGACTGTCCATCCGCCTAACAGAGTCCCGGGCCCTGGACAGGATAAGGAAGCGCAACTTTGCTTCAGCGACCTTTGCTATCAGGTCCCTGAATTATATGGCACATTTTGCCAGGCTTCAAAGGGATCTGGTTTCTGAGCTCTCTGAAACCTTGGCTGGTGCAGTGTCTGATGAGGTCCGTGACAAAGTGGCCTCTCAGCTGGCTACTATTGAGTCTATATCTAATTCCTCTTTGCGACTGATATCTCACGCATCAGAAGGAGCAGCTAAAGCGGCGGGTTCAGCTGCGGTCTTCAGACGATACGCCTGGATGCACTTGTGCATCTTTGCGGAAGCTTTTAAGTCTTCTTTTCTTAATGCCCCCATTGAGCCCTCTTCATAGTTTGGGCCCAAAGTTAAAAGCACACTGGCCAGATGTTAACAGGACGGTAAGACCCTTTCTGCTGTAGGTGTCTGTTACTCTTCCCCTCAACGTGCTTTCTCCCGAAACCAAAAGAGTGGGAAGATATGGTTCAAGAAATCTCAGGGTCCTTTCCGTGGCACACAGGCTGAGTTCTCCCCCAGAGGCAGAGGGGGAAACTCACAGGGAAGATGCTCCTTTCAGGGCAAGGGGGGCCACGTAACCAGGGTTCCAGGGATTCTTTCCGTAGTCAGTCCTACCAGCACTCCTGAAGAGCGGTCCAACTCCTTTCCTCTGGAGGTGGTTGGGGGACGTTTCTCCTTTTACCCTTCTACCTGGCTAACCATCACCACCGATTCTTGGGTACAAGGATCATAACCAGAGGTTATCATATCCCCTTCGATCTTTGTCCCATCTCTTCAAAAAATCTTCCCGACGTTCCACCCAGTCAAAGGGAAGAAGCAGCACTAGAGATAGAAAAGCTGCTCAGAAAAAGAGTCATCCAAATAGTCCCTCCAGACCAGATAGGATCCAGATTCTACTCGAGACTATTTTTGGTGCCAAAGAAAACCAGGGACTGGAGACCAATTTTGGATCTCAGTGTACTGAAAAAGTTTGTGAGAGTACAAAAATTCCAGATGGTCACAATACAGTCTATCCTCCCGCTTTTGGAAAAAGACGATTGGATGTGCTCTATAGATCTTCAAGATGCGTAATACCACATAAAGGTGGACAGGCCATCAAGAAGATTTATGCACTTCGTGCAGGAGCCAGTCACTACCAGTTCAGAGTACTGCCCTTCGGACTCTCTACAGCCTCCAGAGTGTTCACAAAGTGTATGGCAGTTGTCACAGCTCACTTGCGACTTCAAGGATTCCAGGTGTTTCCATACCTAGATGACTGTCTCATTTCTACCCCTACCAGACATCTACTGGAAAAAGCCCTGGCATACTCTCTCCTCGCTGCTCAAAGGCTAGGCATAACCATAAACTGGCAGAAATCCAATCTCACCCCATCTCAGTCGACAGAATTCATAGGGGTTATCTTGGACACAAAAAACTGCAGAGCTGCTATTCCAGAGCACAGAATTTTAAGAATAAAGCAACAACTAATTCCAATCCTTTCAAAGGAAAAATCCACATCTCACTCTGTTCTACAGCTGTTGGGTTCCATGGCAGCCTCCATCACCATTGTTCCCCTGGCCAGGTTTCACATGAGGCTTCTACAATGGCTACTGCTTACCCAGTGTGGTATCCTTTTCAGCAACTTCTTTCAGCCATGATTCAAGTAACCCACAGGTGCAAACAAGATTTAAATTGGGGAATGACACACAATCTCTCACAATAGTCTTGACCCTTCTCCCATCAGCAACCTAAGGCCACAGTGACCACAGACGCCTCCCTGATGGGGTGGGGGGCTATGTCAGGGACAGACAGTCCAAGACACTTGGTACTAACTGGAGGCCCATCTGCATATTAATGTTCTGGAGCTGTGTGCAGTGCTTCTGGCATTGCAAGCATTCCATCCCCTGTTGCCGTCTGGGACAATTGCGATTCAATCAGACAACATGGCTGTGGTCTGGTATATCAACAAGCAAGGTGGAACCAGATTTTACCCCCTTTGTCGAGAGGCCATGAGGATATGGCAATGGTCGATAGCTGCCAACCGTTTTCTTCTAGCAACGTACATTCTCGGGAGTTCCAACGTGATAGCAGACAGACTCAGCAAGTGCATTCTTCAACCTCTTGAATGGTCCCTGAATCCCTTGATAGCAGTGGAGATCTTCCACCGCTGGAGCTGTCCTTGTTGCGACCTCTCTGCATCCCAGACCAACTACAAATGCAGCAACTACTTCGCCCTGATTCTCCCTCTGGGACAGTCACCCAGGGATGCTCTAGTCCACGATTGGCCCTTGGGTTTTCTTTACGTATTTCCACCCTATCCCCTCATTCCCCAGTTTCTGAAGAAAGCCCAGCGGTTGAAGAGCAAGGTGATCCTCATAGCACCATATTGGCCCCGACAGATTTGGTTCCCCTTCCTCTGGCGTCACCTACTAGATCGACCATGGATTCTCCATCCAACCCCGGAAGTTGATCTCTCACCCACAGAACCTGATTCATCCCAACCTGAACAGTCTGAAGCTAACAGCTTGGCTACTCCATTTCCCTTGATTGCCAGGCAGAATGATCTTTCTTTACCAGTACGTGATATTCTCATTGCTTCTCATAAGTCTTCCACTAGAATTACTTATCTGAGCAAGTGGAAAAGATTTACCTGTTGGCTGAAAGATAAACAAGTAGACCCCTTTTCAGCACCAGTGTTGATAATACTAGACTATCTGGCCAACCTGTTTCAATCGGGTCTGTCGGCCTCTACCATTAGAGTTCATTTGGCTGCAATTTCTAATTTTCATGAGGGTGTCCAAGATTCCTCTTTTATTTCCCATAAATTGTGCAAGACCTTCATAAAAGGTGTGAATCATCTGAAGCCACCTTTTAGAGAACCTATTCAACCATGGGATTTATCATTAGTTCTACAAGCTCTGACAGTGGCACCTTTCGAACCAGCCTCTTCTTGCGACCTCAAGTATTTGTCATGGAAAACCTTGTTTTTGGTCGCTATTACTTCTGAAAGACGTATTTCTGAACATCAAGCTTTATGTATCAAGATTTTTCGTAGAGATAAAGTGTCTCTGAGAACTAATTCGTCATTTCTGCCTAAGTGATCTCTGAAATGTCCATTAATCAAGCCATTGAATTGCCAGTTTTCTTTCCCAATCATTCAAACAGAGGAGAGTATTGCCTACATACCCTAGATATACACAGGCAAATCCGTTTTTACTTAAACAGGACTAAACCCTTTCGTAAATCTGACCAGTTATTTTTGGCCTTTTCTGGACCTAGATTAGGATCTTCTGTTGCTAAGGTCACATTAGCTAGATAGCTGAAGGACTGTGTGACCTTTATTTATACACAACGTAATATCATGTTGCCTACTACCATGAAAGCTCATTCAACAAGGTCGGTGGCAACTTCTGCTGCCTTCCATGCCGGAGCTTCTTTACATGGCATCTGTGCAGCTGCAACTTGGGCTACGCCTCATACCTTCATCAATCATTACAAATTGGATTTGGCCTCCAGGGGAAAGAGCATCTTTCGGTTCTATGGTACTTAGGAATGTCCTGCAGTGAGAGCCTCCCAGGAATAGAGGTAGCTGGGGACTCTATCCCATGCGTAAGGAATGAGCGAGGATTAACAATATCAGAAAAAGAAGTTATGTCGTACCATAACGTTCCATCTGTATTGTTGATCCTCGTTCAGTCATTACGACCCTCCCTCCTTCCCCCTCCCGTGGTTTCTAGGTTATTTGACCAGAGGTAGCCTCTACCTTCTTTAACTTGCAAACTCAATCTGAGGTAACAGGGAGAGGGGGATTATGGGTAAGAGTTTAGCTCGAGAGTTTGAAGCTGACACGAGCTTGGAAAATGGCCGGCTCAGTTCCGAGCTTGGAACCGATACCCATGCGTAAGGAATGAACGAGGATCATCAATACAGATGGAACGTTATGGTAAGACATTAACTTTTTTCCTCTCATTCGCTGCCTACAACAGGAGTTTCTTTGGTGGGCAGAGACATGTCAACAAAACAAGGGACTGTCATTCACTCTACCCCCTGCCACCCAAATCCTAACTACAGATGCATCAGACTATGCTTGGGGGGCCCACTTGGCAGGGAGATGCATTGCGGGCAAATGGAGCCCAAACCAAATGCATCTGCATATCAACCAGAAAGAAATACTGTTCAGAATGCTCTGACAGCCTTCAAGGACTTACTTCATCCAGCACAACTACTGATAAAGATGGACAGCACCACAGTTATGTGGTAGATAAACAAGCAGGGGGATACACATTCCTACCCCCTTTGCAGACTAGTCATGGCCTTGTGGAACACAGCCTTGACTTACCAAATACATCTCCAAGCTCAATTCCTACCAGGAAAGCAAAATACTCTGGCAGACGACCTGAGCAGAAATCTTATGGACCCACACGAATGGAAACTAGATCCACAAATCCTCAGCATCTTTACACAGAAATGGGGGAGCCCAGACATAGATCTATTTACCTCTCCCCAAAATTATCAGTTGGACAAATTCTGCACAAGAGCTCATCACAAAAAAAAGCATGGAAAGTAGATGCTCTATCCTTCACAGCTGGAAAAACATATCAGTATGCCTTTCCCCCTCTGCCCCTTCTCTCCAAGGTCTTACTAAAAGTCATACAGAAAAAAGCAAAAATTATCCTAATTGCTCCGGACTGGCCTCGTCAGCACTGGTACCTGCTTCTAAGGAACATGTCACATCTTCCCCCATGGTACTTGCCTCAAATACCTCATCTACTGTTTCAGCAGAACTATCAAATTCTGCACACACAGCTCCAAACTCTGAATCTTGCAGCATGGCTAATCAACTAATTATTCAAAGCACACCTCTCAGTAAATCTGTGATGGATGTTATTTTGGAAGCCAGAAGGCCTAGTACTAGAAAATGTTATGCTGATAAATGGAAGAGATTTTGTGCTTGGAACCAAGCACAAGGAATAGACCCATCAAAGCCCAATATTCCTCAGATTTTACAATATTTAACTGAGATGCTTGACAAGGGCCTATCTTTTTCTTCAGTAAAAATCCATGCCTCTGCCATCTCGGCTCATTACAACACAGAGCCTCCTCTCTTTTTTCATCCACTGCTTAAACAGTATCTTAGAGGGGCTAAAAATATAAGGCCTCCCAGAAGAGCACCAAATCCTGCATGGGACCTCAATTTTGTGCTGGAAAAACTCACCCTGCCTCCTTTTGAACCAGCAGCTACTGCAGATATAACATTTCTGTCTTGGAAAACAGCTTTTCTTTTGGCAGTCAGTTCAGCAAGAAGGGTTTCAGAACTACAGGCTCTCATGGCAGTGGAGCCTTTCATTAGATTTTACCCGGACAGGGTGTCCCTCAGGACCAATCCTTCTTTTATGCCTAAGGTGGTATCCAGTGTGGTTTTTAATCAGACCATTCACCTGCCAAATTTTACTCAAATCCGCAGAAGAAGGGGGAGCGGATTCTACATTAATTGGATGTACACAGACAACTAAGATTCTACTTAAACAGGACCAAATCTCTAAGAAAGTCTGAGCAACTACTGGTAGCATTTGCTGCAGGATCAGAGGGGAAGGCTATATCAAAGCAGACTATTTCTAATTGGATAAGCCACTGCATTCGTTTCTGCTATTTGTACCATGGTAAACCTGTGCCCAGGGGGATCAGATCACATTCCACCAGGGCTGCCTCTACTTCAGCAGCTTTTCTCAGAGGGGTCCCAACCAAAGACATTCTAGAAGCTGCTACCTGGAGCTCTGTTCATACCTTTGCAAAGCATTATCATTTACCTCTCTCCTCCAAATCCAGGGCAGGCTTTGCCACTGCAGTCCTGCAGGGCCTTATAGCCGCTCCTAAAGCTGTTTAGTTCCATCCTCCCATCCATAGCTTTGGGATTCTACCCAAATGTAATGACTGCAACAGTGAAACACGAAGAACATAGTACAGTTGTGTACACTTACCATAAATGTAGATTTTCGAGTGTATTCAGTGTTGCAGTCCGGGTTACCCACCCGCCATCCCCCATTCTATACCTTTTCCTTCATTCACTATACTCAGAAGCCTTTGTGGTGTATTTGCTTTTAGTTGAAGGTAAAGTTTATGTTTCTAAAAATACATTTATATATTTACTGTTTATTTATATATATATATATATTTTTGCTTCCCATTTGGGGGGCACCTGACATTTGGGGCAAGAAAAACTGAATAAAATGGCGTCGGCTGCATGTTTTATACACCTGACGTCATGGAAGAGGAGACAGCAACCGACGCAGGACCCAAGACTTTGTTATTCAGGCCAACTGAGGGCAACCTACCATCAGATTACCCAAATGTAATGACTGCAACAGTGAATACACTCGAACATCTACATTTATGGTAAGTGTACACAACTGTACTTTCTGCCACAAGTATGAATTAAACTACAAGACTACGGCTCAGTAAGGTTTCAAATTTAAATGAATACCGTTTACAAATAATTCTACTTGAAGAAATGGAAGTGCAGAAAAATGCAGAAACACAATCTTCCCATAACTGCTAATTAAAATACAAGAAAGACTAAAATCCCAAAACAAATGAAAAAAATGCAATCTGATAGAAGAGAGCAGTAAAGTACAAAGTAGTATCACCACACAGTTCTGTTTCTTATCCAGCTTGCTTTCTACATAACTATGATGTTAATTAATGTAAAGTGCTAGAATGGGGGATGGTGTTGAAGGCCTTGACCAGACCCAGATAAGCTGTGTGGAAAGAGTGACCACTGTCCACAGCTTCTGTAACCAATTTCTTAACATAGGGAAACTAGGATTCAAGATAGATTATATTTTTGTTATCAGTGTATGAAGTCTGATATAATACTTAATGACCTTGCAGATTACACTAGTTAAACAGATGGGTCTATAGTTCTGAGTGTCTGTAGTGAGGCCTCTATGTGAAAGCGCATTACAACAGCCAGTGTTAAGTTGTCTATCTCGCCTTCGTTCTTGCTGGTTGGGATCGGAGCCGATCCTCTGCTCCGACTCTGCCATCTTCTATAGCTCGAGAGCTGTTTACTGGCTCGAGGCTACCCCTTATCCCATGATGCCTAGCGCTAGCTACCCAGATCTCGTTTGCCGCTTCAGCTGCGAGGTGTCGTTTTTACTGGCGCAGGCTTGTATTAAGTTTCTTATTGAACTTTTCTAGTTAAGACAGTATTTTATTTGGGGAGTTATTGCTAGTTTTTAGTCTCTATATCTTGTGGTGTTAGCCAAGTATATTGTAGTTTTTCCCTCCTTAGAACTCGTTTAAATTAGAGAGTTCTCCCCCTCCCCCTCCTATCCCTTTCTATCAGGTAGCGCTTAGTTGTCAAGGCCTTCTATCTTCCTTTAGGTAGCCGTTTAAGTTAGAGGCTTCCTCGTTAAAAAAAAAAAAAAATCTTTAGCTTTAACTGTGTGTTTTTCTCTTTTTGCTGTTATTGGTTTTGTGGTATTTTGATATCATTTCGTTTTTTTTGGCTAAGATCAGTGCAGTATCTCTTCAGGTATTTTTTTTTTCCTTTGGATAAAGGATGTCTAAAGAGTCCAAGGTTTCGAGATTCAAGAAGTGTGACTCATGTTGTCAGAAAAGTCTCTGACAGATGGGCACACTTCTTGCATCTACTGCTTAGGCGCAGTGCACCTGCAGGACTCTTGTTCTATATGCCATGCATTTAGTCCAAGAGTTCTGCAGGAGCGAAAAAATAAGCTTATTCTTAGGGGTCTTTTAAAGCCCCAGGATTCACCGGTCAAGGCTCAGCCTGTGAAATCCCCAAAACCGACCAAATCATCGACTCCAAGCTCGGAGCCGTCATTGGTTCAGACTTTACCTGCCACTTCGGTTCTGGCTGGAATTGATGAGACTATTTCCCCGTCGGCTGTATCAACATCTTCGGAGCTGTCGCGGAGCCACAAGAGGCTGAGGTCCCCTTCTCTGGAGTCCATACATTCGGCTTCTCGGTCTCCCCTGCTTCAGAGTGAGCGCAGTCACAGATCTTCCCACTCCTCTCGGTCCTCTGTGCTCTCTGATCACGAGGTGGAGAGAGTGGTCATTAGGTTGCTGAAGTCGCAGGCACTTGCCAAGATGTTGTCCAGCTCTCCTCAACAGGTGTCGGCTCCGTCCACTTCTATCGATGTTCCTCCTCAGACTCCTTTGAGCTTGCAGCCGGAGTTTGTTGGGGTTCGAGCTGTGGAACTGTCAGCTCCGATAACTATTTCTTCATTGGTTCTGTCGTTGGCTCCTATTCCCTTGATGGTACCGTCCGTCGAGGGATCTGGACGCCGAGGTTCCCTCGGCTCCGAGGAGGTGAGTGGCACTGGACCCTTGTCTGACCCCATTCTCCCTCTCGGAGCTTCGTCGCAGGTGAGTTCATCTCCTACATCAGCCTCGGAGCCGTCTCCCTCAGGGCGGAGAAGGATTCCGATTTCCTCGGAACCGGATCCTTCTCTGCATCGTGGCAGGGACGCCTTCGATGTCATGAGGAGTGTGCTGGCCTCTGAGTCAGCTCCATGATCGACCCCACCGGCTCCGTCCCCTGTAATGCCTGTGAAAACCTCTGCTCCTTCTCCAGACCCCAAGTGTGGGGAACCAGCTCTCCAGGGCACCCCATTGGGTGTTTTCTCTTCTTCCGAGGCCTCCCCTGATCATTCAGAGGAGCCCACCCCCCGTAAGAAGTTCAAGAGGAAGCACATTGACTCCCCTGAGTCTGTCACTTCTGATGCAGACTTAGATGATTTGGAAGGTTCCCCAAGATCCCCCTCTGAAGATGTTTCCTTCTCGGACATCCTAGAAATGCTTAAGCAGAGTGGGAACTGGAGTCCCCTAGCCCCTTCCGAGGATGAGTCTGTATTCCTGGATGCCTTCAGCTCCCGACCTTCCACCTTCTGGGTTTCTCCGCCTTTCCATCCACTCATGTCTGTGGTGGCTCGAAAGGCTTGGTCAGCCCCAGACACAGTGGAACCAACCCCGAGGAGACCTAGCAAGTTTATCACTGCACCCCTTGATAAGCAGTCCCTTACCAAAGGTGTTCCTGTGGATGTCATGGTGGTAGCAGCAGCCACTAAAAAGGAGTTAGCGGAAACTTCTTCATCTGTCCATCCTCCTAACAAGGAGTCTAGGACTATGGATAGATACGGGAAGCGAATGTTTTCTTCAGCGACCTTTTCTATGAGGTAACTGAATTACTTATGCCAGTTTACCTGGCTTCAGAGGGACCTCCTTAAAGAGCTCAGAGATACCCTTCAAGATCCATCAGCTGAAGGGGCTCAAACTAAAGTGGCTTCCCAGCTGGTGGCCCTTAATTCTGTAGTCAACTCCTCCACGAGGCTCATTTCCTATGCAGCCGATGGTGCGAGTAGAGCCGCAGGTACAGGTGTGGCCCTTAGGAGACACGCATGGATGCGGCTGTGTAATTTTGCAGAACCCTTTAGAGCGTCATTCACCAACACCCCCCTTTGACGGTTCCTTTCTTTTTGGACCACAGGTGAAAGACACTTTGACTAGGTGTGAGCAAGAAAGCAAGACTCTCTCTGCCGTGGGAGTCTGTTTTTCCACTCCTTCGGACCATACCCCAAGGGTCAGAAGAGTGGTAAAATGTGGTTCCAAAAATCCCAGGGAGCCCCACCTGACATACGTAGCGATTTTTCCTCCAGGGGCAGAGGAGGAAACAACAACAGACGCCGCCCTTGTGGCAGAGGGGGTCCGCAGAACCATGGCAGCAGAGAATCCTTCTCTGAGAAGTCCTTCCAGCATCCCTGAAGGGTTGCCTGGCTGCCCGTCTCTGGAGGCAGTCGGGGGAAGACTTTCACTGTACCCAAAAGCCTGGCAAAGTTTAACGCAAGACAAATGGGTACAGTCAATTATATCCGGAGGTTACAAAATCCCTTTCTCTCAGCCCCCCTTACCGTCAAGCAAATCCTTTCCAGATGTTCCATCCAATCTGAGGGATCAAGCAGTCATAGAAGTCTCAAAACTGCTAGAAAAAAAAGAGTCATCCAGGAAGTCCCGGGAGACCAACACGGATCCGGAACTTACTCAAGGTTCTTTTTGGTACCAAAAAAGACAGGGGACTGGAGACCGATTCTGGATCTCAGCAGATTAAACAAGTCTGTTCAAAGAACAAAGTTTCGGATGGTCACACTACAGTCCATTCTACCCTTTATGGGTCAGGACAGTTGGATTTGCTCCATAGATCTTCAGGATGCATACTATCACACCAAAATGGACAGGCGCTCCAGGAGATTCCTTCACTTCCGGCTTGGAGCCAGTCATTACCAGTTCAGAGCTCTGCCCTTTGGTCTCACCACAGCCCCCAGGGTGTTCACCAAATGTATGGCACTGGTCACGGCTCACCTGAGATGTCAAGGATTCCAGGTGTTTCCATATCTAGACTACTGGCTCCTCACTGCTACTACCAGGCATCAACTTCTGCAAGCCAGGGACTACACAATCACAATTTGCTCCCAGCTAGGCATTACAATAAACTTCGAAAAATCTGCCTTGTTACCCTGTCAATCTATCACCTATATAGGGGCAGACTTAGACACAAGGAATATGTCCGCAAGGCTTCCGCCAGCATGTACAAATTCTAATGCAGAGCAAAAGGATCCAAGTCAGATTCATCCTCCAAACTCTGGGTTCCATGGCAGCGGCAATTCTCCTAATCCCTCTGGCCCACTTTCACATGAGAATCCTTCAGTGGCTTCTGTTCACACAGTGGTCTTTCCAACAGCTTCCTATGTCTCACATGATTATGATTACAGAAGCATGCAAAAGGCACCTTTTCTGGTGGATGGTCTCCCCACTAGTGTCTCAGGGCAGACCCTTCATTCAGCTCCCTCCGGTTGCCACAGTGACCACGGATGCCTCCCTGATGGGGTTGGGGGGTGGGGCATTATCAGGGCAGGACAGTCCAAGGCACTTGGCAGCCTCATAAGTACCATCTGCATATAAACGTCTTAGAAATGAGAGCTGTGCTCTTAGCATTGCAAGCTCTTCAGTACTCTCTTCCTTCTGGGACCATTGCAATTAAAGCGGACAACATGTCAGTGGTGTGATTCATCAACAAGCAGGGCGGAACCAGGTCCTACCCCCTATGTCGAGAAGCACTCAGACTCTGGCAGTGGGCGATTTCCTCCCAACGATTTCTGATTGCGACGCACATGCCTGGGAGGTCCAATGTCATAGAGGACAGGCTCAGCAGAGATAGTCTCATGCCTCACGAGTGGTCTCTGAACCAGGTAGTTGCAGATCTGATCTTCCGCAAATGGGGACAGCCTTGCTGCAACCTTTTTGCCACCCCCTTCAACAGCAAATGCAGCAACTACTTCTCCCTTCTCCCACTTCCTGGTCATTCTCCCAGAGACGCTGTAGTCCACGATTGGCCTCAGGGACTTCTTTATGCCTTACCTCCGTTTCCCCTTATACCGAAACTCATACAGAAAGCAATGTCATTGGGTTGCAGAATGATCCTAATTGCCCCCTACTGGCCTCGACAGATATGGTTCTCATTCTTGCACCATTACCTTCTTGAGCAGCCTTGGACTCTGGATCCGATTCCAGACCTACTGATTCATCAGTCAGGCGGGCTGCATCAATCCCTCCAAACACTCCAGCTCACAGCTTGGTTGCTCCACTTCCAACCTTAACCAGGCTTCCCAGCATTTCCCCGGCCGTACATGAAATTATTGTCTCCACTCACATGTCCGCCACTAGAAGGACTTATACTAGCAAATTGAAATGTTCTTCTTGTTGGGCAGAGGCTAGGAATATAGATCCCTTTTCAGCCCCAGTCCACGAAATCTTGGGAGTTCTTAGCAGAACTTTTTCATTCTGGGTCCGCTTGTGCTACAATCAGGGTTCAATTAGCGGCCATCTCAAACTTTCATGCTGGGTTGTCTAATGCAAACATTATGTCTTATAAGCTATGTAAAGCTTTTCTAAGAGGGACTACTCTCCTTAGACCCCCATTGAGAGATCCCCCCCTCCTCCTTGGGACCTAAACTTGGTACTAACCTCCTTAGTTATGCCCCCTTTTGAACCTGCAGTGTCCTGCTCCATTAAGTTCCTGTCTTGGAAAACTCTCTTTCTGGTAGCTATTACTTCAGTCAGACGTGTCTCTGAACTTCAGGCACTATGTGTCCGTCCTCCATACTTAGTTTTTCATAAGGACAGGGTTGCTCTGAGGACTAATCCCTCTTTCCTTCATAAAGTCTGCTCAGAAGATAATTTAAACTAATCTATAGACCTACCTGTGTTCTTTCCTAACCACACCAACAAGACAGAATACAAATTACATCAATTGGATGTTCGTAGACCATTGCATTTTTACCTGCATAGGACAAAAGATATAAGGAAGTCGGACCAACTATTCCTTTTCTATGCTCTGGACAAACAAGGTCTCCCAGTTTCCAAAGTGGCCTTATCCAGATGGTTGTCTCACACTATTACTTTCATTTATCAATCAAGGAACAAAGAGTTACCTATCAAACCGAAAGGTCATTCTACTAGGGCTTTGGCCACCTCTGTAGCCTTCCAGTCTAGGTTGCCCATGGACTATATCTGTGCAGCTGCTACGTGGGCAAACCCTCATACCTTTATTTCTCATTACAAGCTAGATATGGTCTCCAGGAGCAGAGCTAACTTTGGTTCCACTGTTCTGAAGAGTCTGTTCCAATGAGCTGCCCAGGATTGTAGGTGTTAGGGACGCTGTCCCAAACAGCAAGAACGAAGGCGAGATAGACAACTTAACATAAAGAAGTTATATACCTACCATAACGTTCCATGTTAGTTGTCTTCATCTCGCCTTCTTTCTTGCATCCCACCCTCCATCCCCCTATCCTTTTGGACCAAGAGGAGTTCAAGTTTCACTGGCTGAGTGTTCTCTGGTTGTTTCCTCTAAAGACTTAGAGTATGACAGGTGTGCTCAACATTTTGTTTGGAGAGGTTCATTCTCTAGCTATGGCTAGGGTTAGCTATTTCAAACGAGATCTGGGTAGCTAGTGCTAGGCATCATGGGATAAGGGGTAGTCTCAAGCCAGTAAACAGCTCTCGAGTTATAGAAGATGGCCGAGTCGGAGCCGAGGATCGGCTCCGATCCCAATCAGCAAGAACGAAGGTGAGACAGACAACTTAACATTGGCTGTTGTAATGCGCTTTCACAAAGAGGCCTCACTACAGACAATCAGAACTATACACCCATCTGTTTAACTAGTGTAATCTGCAAGGTCATAAGTATTATATCAGACTTCATACCTACCATAATGTTCCATGTTAGTTGTCTTCATCTCGCCTTCTTTGTTGCGTCCCACCCTCCATCCCCCTATCCTATTGGACCGAGAGGAGTTCAAGTTTCACTGGCTGAGTGTTCATAGGCTCATACTAAGCTATCTGCCCTAGGGCATTTATAAGCCTAGCCAGAGTGTGTTTGGCTTTCGCCACCCATTTTAAATTAATTTTCCTATGCCCTTTTTTGAGGTTAGTATACTGTGCCTCTGTCTAACAGTGACACAGAAGTGATACCCGGGGTAAACCTACGATCCCCCATGAGGGACTCTGCCTAACCTGGACTGAGATTTTATTCCAGAGTGAAGGGAGCCTCTGGGTTATGAATCTGTCCCTCCAGCATGTCCTATTTATTTCAGTGCTGAGGTTCATGTCTCTCGCGCGCGTAGCTCGATGGGATTTGGATTTTCTGGGGTGCAGCATGTCCATTAATTCCGGGTTGGACATGGCTTTATACATCAGGCACAGATCGCCTCTGAGCAGGCGGTATGCCACTGAGTAGAACTAGAGTTTCTTTAACCGGGCAGCATATGGCATCTGTTTGAGCCCTTTGATCCTCTTGGTGAGGTACTTTTGGGGTCTTTCCAGTTGCTGCAGGTGTCTGGTAAGGTACATCCCAAAAGGGGCATTGTACTCAGTTATGGGCCTGATGAGGGATGAGTAAAGAGGCACGATGACCTCCCTGATCTAGATGTGAATCCTTCATGATTAGGTGGGCTATATAAAATGTTTTTCTAACCACTTTGGCCACGTGGTTGTCAAATGAGAGATTGCTATCAACTTGGGTCCCCAGGTCCCTAATTACTTCTTCCGTACTTAATGGATTACCACTTATGTGGTAATTTGTGGGCACTTTGTTTTTGCCAAAGGGGATGACTATACACTTTTTGGCGTTTAGCTTGAGGCCTTGGCTCTGGCACCAGTTGTCTGTTTCTATGAGGCCCTTTTGGAGGATGCTTGTGTCGGCTGGAGACTTGATTTTGGCGCCCAGTTTGCAGTCATCTGCGAACTTGGCCAGCCACAATCCTTCCGTGTTGGCCTGTACCTCTGAGAAATATATACCGAACAAGAAAGGTCCCAGGACTGAGCCTTGTGGGGACGCCACTTGTAACTGGTTTGGAGTCTGACATGGCTTCAGCAATTCTAACCATGTGGGTTTTGTCCTTGAGCCAGTTTGCAACCCATCTAGTGACATAGGGGTTTATATTTAAGCTGGTGAGCTTATCTATAATGCCCAAGTGGGGTATTGTATCGAAGGCTTTTGCGAGGTCCATGTAGGCTGTGTGGACCACCTTCCCCTCGTCAATGGCCTTGGTGACTGTTTCAAAGAAATCAACCAGTTTTAAGAGAAAGGATCTGCCCTTAACAAAACCGAACTGGGTAGGATCCAGTGCCTGTAGGTCCACAATATCTTTATTTATAAGGTCCATGATGATCCTTTCCATAGCTTTGCAGACCAAGCTAATCAGGCTTATGGGGCGATAGTTTCCAGGATCCGTTGAGGCACCACCTTTGTGGAGAGGGACCACTGTTGCTGTACGCCACTCTTTGGGTACATATCCTGTAGTAAGGCTGAGATTGAACAGTAGTTTTATGTTTGGGTTTAGCTCTTCTTGGAGTTCATGTAGGGCAGCCGACACCGTCTGGTCCCATTGATGCTGTGTTTTTTGCTTTGGAGAGTGTGGCTGTTACCTGAGCATCTGAGATGTCAGGGGGCAGCACTCTGCTGGGATAGATATTTGCCCTTTTGGTGGGGAGAAGTTTGTGCTGAACCTGTCAGCTAGGATGTTGGCAATGTCTGTGGGTTAGGTGTGTTTTTTGTCATTTTGGACTAATTCTGAGCATATCTGGGAATTCCCACCCAGGTTCCTAACATAACTAAAGAAAGCCTTGTGATTATCCTTAGTGTCCTGTGCAATTTTTCTCTCGAAGCTGGCGTGAGCGATTTTATGAGTGCCCATAGTTTTTGCTAATACTGATCAGAGATGCCTTCCCTTTTTGGGATTTTGCTCTATCATGTAGTAGCTTCCTCCTTCTATTGTATAGTTTGTTTATGGCTGGGGTCCACCAGACAGGACGTCTGCCTTTGGAGGATTGGGTCTTGGTTTTATTTGGGCTTGCATGATCCATGCATTCCTGAAGGTGTTCATAGAATGCGTTTATAAAGGATTCTGTGGTCTGGGCCGTATTTTCCACAGGCTTTGAAGGATTCCACCTCGGTTTTGAGGAGTGTGAAATTTCCTTTAGAGAAGTTTTTCACTGTGGTTTTCTGGGCAGGGGGTGGGGTCGGGATGTGAATATCCAGTGAGATTAGTTTATGGTCTGATCTTACCAGTGAGGGATACACTTCTGGTCTGGAGCATAGAGTCCCCATGTTGGTGATGATCAGGTCCAGTATGTTTTCCCCTATTGTGAGAGTGGTAACAAGTTGTTCCATAGCATTTGAGTTTATGAATTCTAGGAACCTTTGGGCTAGGGTGTTGGAGCTAGAGTAATGCTCCCAGTCTATGTTTGGGTAGTTGAAGTCGCCCAATATAATGGTGTTTGGAGAGACCTTCATATTTTCCAGTGTTCTCAGGAAGGCCGAGTGGAGTTCCTGGGTTTGGGAGGGTGGTCTGTAGAAGGCTATAAACTGGAAGGCAGTTTTACCCACTGTTAGTTGCACATGGATAGTCTCTGGTGCTTCGTGCTGTGCCACCAACCTGGAGGTGTGGGTATCTGACAAATATTGATACTCCCCCTCCTTTTATGGTTTGGTCCAAGTTTTGGGGCCGAAACGCATGGTATGAGATGTAACCTGGTAGTGCTGGGATGCTCTCGGGAGCCTTGAACCAGGTTTCTGTTACTGCACAGATATCAATGTTCTCCATGCTAAGGAGAGTTTCGAGTGCATGCATCTTGAGGTTTAGACTTCTGGCACTGAGTAGCATTACTCTTAGTTTCTTATCCCTTGTGATACTTATGGAGGTGGGTTTGTCTTTTGAGCCTTGCCTAAAAAAGGCACTATGGGGGTAGCAAGAGCCTTTGCCAATATCCGAAAGCCCAGGGGTGATAGGTGCAGGCCGTCCCTAGAGAAGCATCATGGCTTGTCGAGCATGTCATCCCAGGCTGACAGGCATTGGATCCCCTTTGAATGACACCAATACTTAAGCCAATTGTTGAAATTGATCATCTTGTCTTCATATTGTGGCATCATTCTTGGTGAAGGTAAGATGCTACTCAAGGTCAGGGTAATACTGTCCTGGGCTGCATGCTCAGAGAGCTCCTCTATGTCTCTTTTCATGTAGTCCAGGGAGGTACGTCTCAGGTCATTCACACCAGCATGAACAATGACTGAGTCATATTTGTACTTGCCTTGGCATGACCTGAGTGCTTGTGTTATGTGGCGGATCCTAGCGCCTGACAGGCAGCTCACCGTGACCTTCTCCTTGTTCAGCCTGGTGAGCGGGACGTCAGTGTGCCTGACGATAGAGTCACCTATCAGGTGTGTTGTTTAGCCTTAAGGGCTGTGACTGTTCGGCACACTGGCTTTGTGAGCTATGTGTTGCACGTGTTTTGTTTTGGGGTAGCAGTTGCTTGGGTGTCTGCTTTGGAGGTCTCTGCTGCTTAGGCAGATTTTTATTTAGAGCCTCCGAGTATGTTTTTGTGTGTTTATGTGTTTGGTGTGCTGTCGTGGTAGGTCTATGTGAGACTGGAATTTGTAGTATGTGTGGTTTCCTTTTCTTCCTGACTGGTTACGCCAGTACTGAGTTGAGAGAGCTTAGCCTCCAGTTTGGCTATATGGTTGCATCTCTCACATGTGTTGGAATTTGTTGGGAGGAGGAGAGGGTTGTCTGTGTACATGAGGCAGTTGTAACATTGCCTCAAGATTCCCAGATTCACCAGCTGGACTGGAGAGGAGATTGACAACTGACCTTTGGACATGCTAGAATAGTATTGGGAATTCCTTTATAATTGAAAAAAAAGGGCCAATGGGGAACAAGGTACTCAAGGGGAGTTTGTGAGGGTGTAGTGCTTTTAATTTTTTAACGCTGACCTATATAATTGCTTTAGTGAGCAAGTGCCAGGTAACTTAAATGCAATGTGCTACAGGTAACTTAAATGCAAAAACGACAAACAGTAATTTTCATTCAAGTGAAACAAGGAAATAAGTACAGTAAGCAATGCAGATATTACTAGGGATCCAGAGAAGCACTGAAAAGCCGTGTTTTAGGTGGAATTAGCGTTTCAGGGAAATAACAAGCAAACAAACAACAAGCATACAAACAAAGCTAGATTCAGCAGGCCTGGATCTAGTCTATGCTACAGCAAACAAGGTGTACCAATTTCAGTAAGAAACAGTTCAGATATGCAGGCACTATAAGCCTTTAACCAGAAATTCCCAGCTCAGAAGGGCAGAGTCCAGCCTCTCCTCCCACAAGAGTGCAGACCATGAACCTTCTTAGTGTAAAATAACTGGACTGAAGCCCAAGTGCTTAAACCAGAACTAATACACTTTTAGAATAACAGACACTGAGCCCTCAATCAGCAGTTCCCAACTTAGAAGGATGTAAGCTACCTGTCCTGCCACCACAGTGCAGGCCACAAACCTTCCTAATGTAAAACAACTGGTCTGAAGCCCAAGTGCTTAATCCAAAAGACTTAGAATGATAGCTACACTTTAATCAAGTTACTACCAAGCAGTAATAAATACAATTGAATACTTTAAAGAATGCCTGGATTAGTGCTCAAGTTATGCAAACAAAGCTAGATTCAACAGGCCTGGATCTAGTCTATGCTACAGCAAACAAGGTTCTCTGTGTTGTTTCCTCTACTGACTTAGAGAGTATGACAGGTATGCTCAACCTATTTGTTTGGACAGGTTTATTCTCTGGCTATGTCTGGGGTTAGCTATTTCAAACGATATCCGGGTAGCTATCGCTAGGCATCATGGGATAAGGGGGAGCCTCAAGCCAGTAAACAGCTCTCGAGCTATAGAAGATGGCCGAGTCGGAGCTGAGGATCGGCTCTGATCCCAACCAGCAAGAAAGAAGGCGAGATGAAGACAAGTAACATGGAACATTATGGTAGGTACATAACTTCTTTTTTCCTATTCTTCAGGGACATATATTGCAGCAGCTAAGCTTGGAATAAAAAATAAATTAGTGTTCCACTAAGGCATGCTTGTTGTTATTAGGCATCTAAGTTTTCTGACCCCACTGAAGTGGTACTTTTTGCTTTAGATGGTGTGGTTAGGACTTGTTCCCTTGACATCTTGAGTGGTGTCAGGGATTCCTGGATCTCGGAGATATTGACTGCTTCCTGCATGAAGATCTTGCTAAACTTGTCTTTGGGGTCACAGTGGGTGGTGTTACTTGGGAGTAAAGCAGAACATTGCTGGGTATCGGTTCTTAGTTTCGTAACATATTTAAGGATGTATTTGTAGTTTGAGCTCTTGTTTAACATTGCATCTGAAGTAGGAGATTCATTTATCTGCAACCTGTGGGTTATGGATCCGATATCGGATCCAAACTGGCATGGTTTTCCAGCTATGGATCCGAGCCCTCAGCTCCTCCCCTCACCCATAATGCCCTGCTCTCCCTACATGACCTCAGATCTAGTTTGCCGCGCTGGTGACCAGATTGGTTTTCTTGAGCTCTACAGCTAAGTGGTTTACTAAAGTTTCTCTAGTGTTAAATTTAACTTTTTTTTTGAAAGTTTGAGTGAAAGTTTAGGTTTCCCTTTTTGATAGTTAAACTTGTTTAGTTATATTAATCTTTTTTACTTAGTTTCCCTCCCCTCGCTGGTAGCGTAGTGTGTGTTTGGGCCTGTTGTGTGTCTAGTTTACTTTTACTTTTTACTTTAGTTTAAGTAATATCTAGGCGCTTAGGATGTCAGAACAACCTAAGGCTATTTTTTCGAAGTGCTCCGAGTGTGGCCATAAGCTTTCCCCTGCTGATGGCCACACTCTGTGCGTTCGATGCCTTGGGGTTGAACACACCACTTCTGGATGTTCCATTTGTGCAGGGTTCAACCCCAGGGCATTGAAGGAGCGGAGGTCTAAGCTGGTCCTGGCGGGACTTTTGCCCCGGACTCGGCTCCGACCTCCGCTTCTTGGGGAACCGTGTCTGGTTACCTCCTCTCGGCTCCCCTCCTCCTCCTGGGACTCAACCTCCCTGTAGTGGTTAGCTAGAAAGAAGGACCGGAGGGAGAAGCACCATAAGCGGCGGGCCGAGACCTCTGTTTCGGCCCCGCCTGCCAAGCTGGCTTCTCCTCCGGCCTCCTTGTCTGCTGGTTCTCCCCCTCCTCGGCTCCGGTCACCCGTGTGCTTTTCACCGGGACCTGAGGAGGAGGAGACCCGATCTCCGTCGAGGCTATCCAAGAGGCACTCAAGGCCTACCTCGGTGGCCTCGTCGAGATCGACCTATAGCTTATCAGACGCTGATCTGGACCGGATGATGAGAAGGTTCATCCAGGCCCAGATGCAGATGGGAGTGCTCTTGCCTCCCCCCCTCTGGGGGGGAGCTCGAACCCTTTCTTTAAACCTATTGCTCCTTCTCCGACCCGCTATCCGGGTTCGGAGCAGTTGGAGCCGAGCAGCCGAGCCGGGTGGGTCGGCGCCGATAGTACTGTACCGGATCCGACCCTGCCCTCGAGTGCCGGACCCGACCTCTCAGAGCCTGGATCCGAGCTTCGGATCCGGGGGGGATCAGTGCTCCTTCGGCGCCGTCTGTGTCGGAGAGCACTGTCCCCTCGGATCCGGCGCCGCGCCGGCTCGATCCACTCGGATCCGAGGGGAGCCGATTGTCGGATCCTTTGGTCGAGGTCGGCTCCCCTTCGGCTTTTGATGTAGTGGAGAGGGCCCTGTTGAGGGTCTCCGGACCCCGGCACTTGCTTCGGCTCCGTCCCGCGCTCCATCTGCACTGGGCCAGGCTTCCACCATCCGGCCATTGGGACAGCCCGCTCCTTTGCCCCAAGTTGTTCCCTTGGAACAGGTCACTGTTTGCGAGGAGTCCTCTGACAGCCCCCCGGAGGATGCCCCCCGCAAACATACGTGCAAAAGGAGGCACATTGACTCCCCCGAGTCTCTCACAGAAGACACGGACTTGGAGGAAGGGGAAGGCTCCCCAAGATCACCCCCTGAGGATGTCTCATTTGGAGACATCATGGAAATGCTCCGTGTAAGGGGGGGGTCTGCCCCAAGTCTTCCTCGGACGAGTCCGTG
The DNA here is from genome assembly GCF_019279795.1 of Protopterus annectens. Classification (NCBI taxonomy): domain Eukaryota; kingdom Metazoa; phylum Chordata; order Ceratodontiformes; family Protopteridae; genus Protopterus; species Protopterus annectens. The sequence continues at coordinate 279,956,154 of NC_056741.1, forward strand.
TTCTTGGAGGCATTTGAAGCGGGCCCGTCTACCTCTTGGGTGTCCCCTCCTGCCGACCCCCTGGTGTACCTCATTACCACCAGGGCGTGGAAGGAACCGGACACCGTGGAGCCAATCCCAAAAAGGCCCGACCGTATTCTCAGTCCCCCGGCTGACCGTGCCCATTGGAGTAAGGGGCCTCCGGTAGATGCCATGTTGACGGCGGCTGCCACCAAGAGGGAACTTGCTCAGGAGAGTCCCTCAGTCCATCCCCCGAGCAAGGAGTCTCGGATGATGGACCGCTTGGGGAAGTGGATGTTTAGTTCAGTGACCTTTTCAGTAAGAGCGCTGAACTACCTGGCACGTGATTAGGATGCAGCGCGATCTTATTAAAGAATACGCTGCATCCCCCCCAGAGTCCATGTCGGAGGAGGACAAAGTGTTGCACTCCACCCGTATGGCCACTCTTAGGTCCGTCACTAATACCTCTATGCGGTTACTGTCCCACGCTACGGAAGGTGCCGCTAGAGCCGCAGGGGCAGGCCTAGTTACTAGACGTCAGGCCTGGCTCCGTCATTGCGATTTCACGGAGCCCTTCAAGGCGTCATTTGCGAACGCCCCCTTCGATGGTTCTGCCCTCTTTGGCAAAACTGTTCGCGATACCTTGACCCAGAGCGAAAAGGACGGGAAGATGCTGTCTGCTGTCGGAATCTGCTTCTCTGTGCCCCAGAGACCCTATTCTAGGAACCAAAAGGGCCAGAAGAAGATGTGGTTCCGGAAGTCGCAGCAATCCCAGCCCGCTCCGGACAACCAGTCCTTCCGTGGCAGAGGAGGACAGGGAGGACGCCGCCCCAGGGGCAGAGGGGCTCCCAGGAACTTCGGGTCCAGAGAACCCTTCTCTGAACGGCCCGCGCAGCAGCCCTAAAGGGTTGCCCGGCTGCTCCACTCTGGAGGCAGTCGGGGGATGTTTTTCGGAGCACCTAGCGGCATGGGAGTCCATAACAACAGACCGCTGGGTCCTCCAAATCATATCCAGAGGATACCGTATCCTATTTCGTCACATGCCAAATTGAAGTCCCTCCCCGACGTTCCACCCGGTCAGTGGGAGGCCGCTTTGGCAGAAATTGGCCGTCTGCTAAAGAAAAGAGCCATCCAGCCCGTCCCCCCAGACCAGATCGGATCAGGGTTCTATTCCAGGTTCTTTTTAGTGCCAAAAAAGACGGGGGATCTAAGACCAATTTTAGACCTTTCACTCTTGAACCTGACAGTTCCCAAAGAGAAATTCCGAATGGTTACGTTGCAGTCTATTCTCCCCCTTCTGGGAGAAAATCACTGGATGTGCTCCATAGACCTCAAGGATGCGTACTACCATATACTAATGGACAGGCGCCCCAGGAGGTTTCTCCGCTACGGCTGGGAGCCAGTCACTACCAATTCTGGGTCCTTCCCTTTGGTCTCACCACAGCCCCCAGGGTGTTCACCAAAGTATTAGCAGTGGTAGCGGCCCACCTGAGGCTTCAGGGGGTGCAGGTCTTTCCCTACCTGGACGACTGGCTTCTCACCGCCCCAACAAGGCATCTACTACTACTGGCGCGAGACTCCTTTCTCCATCTTGCTCCCCATCTGGGCATCACAATAAACACAGAAAAATCCAACCTAGCACCCACGCAGTTCATAGATTTTATAGGTGCCAGGTTAGACACGAGGAGATTAAGAGGCTTCCTCACTGCGGACAGAATTCAAAATCTGCAGCTCCAGGTGCGGGCCATTCTCCACTCAAGCTCAGTTCCGGCGGAGTTGGTCCTGAGGGCCCTAGGGTCCATGGCGGCAGCAATAGCGCTTCTTCCTCTCGCCAGGTTCAATATGCGCATCCTTCAATGGACACTCCTAGTTCAGTGGTCGTATCTTGCTCTTCCTATGCATCATCCCATTGCGATCAGCAAGGCTTGCAAGCGGTCCCTCCTGTGGTGGCTACACTCTCCAGATCTCCACGGAGGCCGCCACTTTTGTGCTTCTCCCCCTCTCGCCACGGTGACCACGGACGGCATTTTGCAGGCCGGACGGTCCAAGGCACGTGGAACGATTCAGAGACCTTACTGCATATCAACGTTCTAGAGATGAGAGCAGTGCTCTTAGCGTTGCTAGCACTTCAGACCTTTCTTCCCTTGGGAACAATTGCAATTCAATCGGACAACATGTCTGTTGTCTGGTATATCAACAAGCAAGGAGGAACCAGGTCTTACCCTCTTTGTCGAGAAGCCATGAGAGTGTGGGAATGGGCAATCTCCACCAACCGCTTTCTAGCAACGCATATTCGGTCGGTCCAACATCCTTGCGGACAAACTCAGTCGCACCATTCTCACCCCTTACGAGTGGTCTCTCAATACTCAGGTAGCGGAACGCATCTTCGCACGGTGGGAACTCCTTGTTGCGATCTTTTTGCCTCCCTCAAACACCAAGTGCGACAGTTTTTTCGCTCTAATACCTCCTCCCGGAGGTACCCCAAGAGACGCTCTGGTGCATGCTTGGCCACCCGGTCTTCTTTATGCTTACCCCCCCCTTGCCTCTGATGCTCCAAGTTCTTCAGAAAGCCTCTCGGTTGGGGTGCAGAATGATTCTCATTGCCCCATTTTGGCCTCGACAGATCTGGTTCCCTTTCCTAAGGTCTCACTCAGTGAATCCTCCTTGGATTCTAGATCCCATTCCGGATCTGATATCTCATCCATCCCGCTTATCACCCCCGAATCTGGACAACCTGAAGCTGACCGCTTGGCTGCTCCAGTTCCACTCCTGATCAGGACTCCCGGTATTTCGTCCCCTGTTAAGGCCATCCTGGTGGCGACTCATAAACCATCCACTAGGAAAGTCTACCGCGGTAAGTGGAAACAGTTCTCCTTGTGGGTGGAGCGGCAAGGCCTAAACCCCTTCACAGCTCCCCTTCCTCTGGTGCTTGACTTCTTAACCACTCTTTTTATTGATGGTGCCAGCAGTTCCACGGTCAAAGTACAACTTGCGGCAATTTCTCATTATCATATTGGTCATGACTCCAGTCCACTGATGTCTGCCAAATTGTGTAAGATTTTCCTAAAAGGTACTTTCCTTCTCAGGCCCCCTGTAAAGCAAGTGGTTCCTCCTTGGGACCTTTCTTTGGTCCTCCAGGCCTTGACCGCTCCCCCCTTCGAACCGGCGGCTACGGTAGATCTGAAATTTTTATCTTTCAAGACGGCCTTTTTAGTAGCCATTACCTTCGCCAAGAGAGTCTCAGAACTTCAAGCATTATCAGCCAAACCTCCTTACTTGGTCTTTCATCTGGACCGTGTATACCTCAGGACCAACCCGTCCTTTCTTCCTAAGGTAGCTTCTGAAGCAAACATTAATCAATCCATTAACCTCCCTGTTTTCTTTCCTAAATATCAAAACAAGGGTGAATACAAGCTTCATTCCTTAGATGTTCACAGGCAACTTAGATTTTATCTAAACAGGACGGCTGGTCATAGGCAATCCGACCAGTTGTTTATTTCCTTTGCTAAATTTAATTTGGGCAAGCCAATTTCTAAAGTCTCATTATCTCGCTGGATTTCACAGTGCATCTTATTGGCTTATCAAGCTTCTGGAAGGCCCGCACCGGAGGGTGTACATGCCTATTCAACCCGGTCAGTCTCTACCTCGGCCGCCTTTAAGGCTAGGATTCCTCTAGATGATATTTGTTCAGCAGCCAATTGGGCTTCATCTCATACCTTTATTTCCCACTACAAGTTGGATCTTACATCTAGGGGTAGAGCATCCTTTGGCTCCGCGGTGCTCCGGAATATCCTTCCATGATGGCCGCCCAAGATTCAGGTAGCTGGGGACTCTGCCCACAGGTTGCAGACAAATGAATCTCCTACTTCAGATTTAGAAGTTATGTACTCACCATAACGTTCCATCTGAGTAGGTGTATTCATTTGTCTGCAACCATCCCGCCCTCCTATCCCCCTGGCCTTTTTCAGTTTCCTGCATATTATGTGTTACCCTTTTCAGGGTATTCATGCTGTTGGCAAACTCGATCTGAGGTCATGTAGGGAGAGCAGGGCATTATGGGTGAGGGGAGGAGCTGAGAGCTCAGATCCATAGCTGGAAAACCATGCCGGTTCGGATCCGATATCGGATCCATAACCCACAGGTTGCAGACAAATGAATACACCTACTCAGATGGAACGTTATGGTGAGTACATAACTTCTAATTTCCTTAATGGACGCTTTTAGTGCTTTCTTGTCCCTTTGGCAAGAGTGTTTTATGTGGACAGATTTAATTTGTTGTAGGGCTTAAGAATTTTCCCCTTTTTGTTACAGAGCTTATTTATACTAGTTAGTCCAGCTTGGTGGTTTTGTTTTTAATCTTCCCAATATGTTTGGCTCTAGTGTGGGCTGCCAAATCTAAGCACCTTTGCAGGTCAGAGTTGAACTTCATTGCATAAGTAGCAGCTGAATCTGCCTGGCTGGTGGTGATATTTACAAGTAAATTTAGAGAGCCCTTTATGTTGTTGAAGTGTATTCATTTTTTGAAATCCTTAAATTCAGATTTGTTTACTGAGTAACTGATAAGTACTTTAAAGGAGAAGGCCATTAATTTGTTATTGGATTTAGCTAGGATGGGAATGCTGTGTGTGTGGTACATGAGGTGGCTAAATTGGTAATGCAAGGTCTAAAATCTTTGACTCCCTAGTGGGATAGCTAAATAATTGATGTAGGGAATTATCATTTGCTAGGTCTAGGGAGCTATAGGCATATGCAACATTTGAGGTATAGGAGGACCTGTTTAAATGAAACCCATTAAAATGAAATTTTCATTACAGGGATCTCTAAGTATATTAATGAACGTTTCCTGTGCATCTGGCCTTATAGCAAACACTAAAATGGGAAACTGATCATTTGTTTTGTTTAGGGTAATCTGAAGTCCAATGACTTCTGCTAGTGGTTCTTGGGAAATCTACCTAGAAGTCATGTGGTCTCTAAAAAAAAAAAAAAAAATACAAATGCCATCCCCGACCCAAGCGCATTTCTCTTTGGAACAGAATGTGTAAGCCTTAAGTCCTGATATGGTGGGAGTGCTATCTTTACAAGGAAACCAAGTCTTGGTAACAAAAGAGACATGGATGTGTTCAGTTACAGGAGGTCTTCCAGATCAGGCAACTTGTCTTTTGCTGTTTAGGACAGCAACCTTGACATACATTGAAACTGAGTTGTTTGTAGTTTTGTACACTATGTTGGAATGTCCTTTAGCCAAACTCTCAGCCTAAAATAGGCAAAATGGGGGGACATCAAGGGCCTTAGCCAGTACACGGAAGCAATGGAAATAGAACTGAAGGCTTTCTTTTAGTAAACAAGTTGGTCTGTCTACCATGTCATCCCAAGCTGACATATACTTGATCCCCCTTTAGAATGGCACAAAGTACTTAAATTGCTGAAGCCAATAATATTTTCATTATGCTTAAGTATGATTCTGGCTGATGGTAGGTTTTCACTCTGTACTGGAATTTCTTCTGTTTCTGTCAAGTGCATGGTGAGATCCATCATGCATCTCTGTACGTCTGTCTGGGTTGAGCGCCTCAAGTCATTTACACCCATATGCATTTTCATGAGATTGTACACGTTTGCCTGGAGTAAACTGAAAAACCCAACACCATGGGTCCTGGTATCAGATAGTTAACTGTTCCCCTGTCCTCCTTGTCCATCCTCACAAGTAGGGTGTCAGTACACCTGACAATGGAACCACTAATAGAAAATTATTTGTATTTGTAAACTTAGTATTTAACAGTTTACAGTCTACAGCCTGATAATGCTTTACTATGTGAGAAATTAATGGTGTTGCAATTGAAAATTTCTGCTGAAACGTTATTATCCTTGTGCTAACAGGCTTGGAAAGTGACTTCATATGTTGGTTTGCTACATTCATTCTGGGGTACAGGTTGGTATTGTGGTGCTCACAGACCAGCTTATTTGGTGAGGTATTGTGTAAAAATGTACACTTTTCACAAACTGTATCGTGTATGTTGAGAAGCAATTCCTTGCAAATGAGCATACACTACCTGTGAATTCCAAGTATTAACAACAACACTGGTCCATCTATCAGTCTAAGTGAATAAACTACTTGAAACTTCAACAAGGTGTCTCTGTTCTTCCCAAGGGAGAGTATCAAGAAGTCAAGTAGGGGGTCATTGTTTTAGGAGTGGTACATTTTACATGTCAGTTATGTGAACATGAAGCAGTAATGCAGAGTAAAATCTGCGCTGAATAGTTTTAAAACATATGATATGGATTGACACAAAGATATGGAAATCACCCAGAATGTTCTTGTGGGTTGTGCTGGAGAATTATCACTCTCACACCAGACAGTGACTGCCCTGTTCTGTGTCTTCTGCCCCCCCAGTGTTCAGGCCTACCTTTGTTGAGGAGGCAGTGGAATGCAGGAATCTGCTGATTTTTACATGGATTGCTTTCACAAGGATCTTCACTAACATAATCCTTATCACCATATGGCGTTTTCTGATAATTTTCCTCTTTGGTTCATAACCTCTTGTTAAGATGTATCTTCTGACTGATCTCTTTGAAAGAAGGTCATAAATCAAGAAGTGAATCTACCTTCCTCAGTACTTTCCCACATACTACAGTGGAGTTGAGCTTTACTGTGACTGTCATAATTTCCCCTTTGTAGGAGTGATTTCAACAAGTGTTTTGACCACTGTGTCCCCTGCTGCTTTTTGGCTTACATATTTTTTTTTGCTTTGTTACTCATTTTTATGATAGACAGTTTTCTGTAAATACTGATCTGATGTCAATTTTCATGTAATCCTTGACTGTGGACTTGGTTTGACTCAGCCGTTATTCCAGCTTGAGCCTTCCAAAAACTCTTAAGCTAAGCAAGTTCCCCGCCTGAAAGACATGAGTCATGCGACAGCAGTACTGAACATCCAGCAGCTTCTAGCTCAACAATTTCCACCAAATACACCTTGCTTACAGTCAAGTGCTTAATAATGATTTAATTAAGCTGTTGAGTGGTAAAGGAGATAACAGTAACCCGTTTTGTCTATTAATGCTGAGCCTCAAGGTTGCACAACTAATTGTGATTTTGTTCAGAATGTTACTTCAGACTACAAACCATTAATTTTTAAGCTTGAACGCAAATTGATGTCTTACAAAAGCACTGAGTTAGACATCAAGTTCTTGCATTCAGCAAGCTGTAGTTCCTAAAGGCTTGCAAATTCAAAAGTTCCATAACAGGACTGCTTTTAATTCTTTTTTTACATAAAGAAGTCAGTATGTTGTACAATGAGACTGGCTTGAATACACTAAAAAAATTATTATTAAAGACAATGAGAGACCGCTCAAAGTTTTGAAGTCAGAAATCATAGCCCTTAATACTTCTATCCTACGCCATCTACAATTGTGCTTGTTTCAACAACTTTACGATACTATCATTCCCAAAATTACAAGGTACACTGCCACTGCTTTTAATAGGAAAAAAAAAAAAAAAACAGAAGTTGCTCAGATTCCAGCAGCAGTATCACAGTGGACTGGCTTTACCCTGTTAAAGCATATAGTGTAGCTGTATCTGATTTTCCTTCTCCTGCTTATGAGGTTTTTAACAGAAATTACAGTACTGCTAGCAGAGAACTGAATCTTAATTCAAGCAGGGGTTTAAATTCATGTAGTGGTTTTGCTTCACGCAGGGGTGTCTATCCAAACAGAAGTTTTACTTAATGCAATAATTTTGCAAACGCAGGTCCAATTCTCAAATGTATGAACAATTTAATAAAAGACAGTATAATACTGATTTTGCGACTTTTAACAACAGCTTGATAAATGGGCATAGTTAAGAACTTAGTGGCAAAATAACAATGATTGTCTCACAGCACATCGGATAGTAGCTATAGATACTGCTACAGATAATGCAACAATCTACGTCACCTTGAACGTCTTTCCAACTACCTTTTGCGAATGCTTCCTTACATCAATGAGTGCCTCTTGTTTTTTTCAAGTTCTCCAGCTGTTTTCACTACTCCAGCAGTGAATTTAAATAGTGACACTATCAATAATGTTGATGCAAACCTGAATTATGTTTCTTTTTTATATGAAGGGCCATTACCCATCACAACAGTGAGTCCTTATCTAGAGAGCACCAGGAAAAGGATCCATGGGAGAGAAAAAGAGAAAGGGGCAAGAAATTATTTTATTCAACCAAGGCACATGTGTACCAGACGCAGCTGCAAATAGACACTTTTTCTGCTTCTGCCAATTCCAATTCTGGAGTGACTTTTCCTAACACAGGAGTTCCTACTATATGTGACCACTTCTCTTCAGATGGGCCAGTTTTAGCTAATTGTTTTTCAGTTAGCTCAAATTCTTCTGCTGTTTCTTGGAAGCCCAGGTCTACAGAAGGAGGTCGAGTCGGAGTGTTCGAAAGATAAAGAAAGCAATTCAGTTCAACCCAGATAGTCAAAGTTAGAACGTTAATTTTAAATCTGTTACTATCCCTAGATCTTCTGTTTATTGTAAAGCAGTTAATGAACACACTGACATGATGTGAGAGTGTTCAATCTTGCCGTTTGTTCTTACACATGGGTTCGGAGCCGATCCTCGGCTCCGAGTCGGCCGCTTAGCAAAGCTCTGTATCGAGAAGAAGCTCGAGACCAACCTATCTCCCACAATTCCCACTGCCCTTACCTCAGATCTAGTTTGCCGCTGCAACTGATCACATCGTTTGAAGAGCTCTGACCCAACTTCAGATAAGATATAGCCTTTTTTCTAATAGAATTTTGACTAAAATTCTTAGATTTGTGAGACTTGTTAGTGTGTTTGTGTGTGCATGGTCTATGGTTCCGATCAACTAAATTCTTAGTGTTTTAAAACAGTTTTTATTTAGTTAGGATTCCTAGGGCCTACCCCACTTACTAATATTGGATTCGACTGCTAAAGTTTACTAATCACTTCTCATTGTTTCCTGTGACATTTTTTGACTTTGACATGTCTGAGAAGGTTAAGTCAGGCTTTAAAGATGTCAGTGCAGACAGAAGATGTCTGTCACAGACAACCATAGCTCCTGTGTCTACTGTCTTGGCCTTCTCCATCTTCAGGAGGACTGCTCCATTTGTCACTCCTTTAGTGGAAGGGTCATAACAGATAGGCGCAGGAAGCTTATGGACAGGGGTCTTCTGAAGCCTGCTTTTCAGGAGGCTTTAGATAAGTCAGACCAGACTTCTAAATCTTCGAAGGAGTCGAAGACTTCGGAGCCTACGTCATCTGCTCCAAGCTCTTCTTTTAAAGTTCGTTCACCGGTTCCACAGACTTCGGGGCCGAGTATCGAACTAGTGTCTGTCACCGAGCCTCGAGTCTTGGAACCGGTGACGGAACTGCCACCTCCTGCTCTTTTGAGGTCGGCACCGTCCTCAATTCCTTCAACGCGGTCTTCCAGGCCCCTCTCCGACGCCGACGTAGATCGTGTGGTGCAGAAGCTGATGGAAAACACGGCCCTGTCCAAACTCATTGCAGTCTCCTCTCAGTTGGTGTCGAGACTCGAAGGCCTTCCCTTGTCTCCATCTGGTCCTCCTCCGAGGCCTACTCAGCCCTCGGAGCCGGGAGACGCTGATCTGTTGATAGTAGAGCCCTTGGTGCCGGAACCGTCTCTTTCTCTGTCGGCACCGTTGACCTCGACTCCGTCGGAACCACTCCCGGACTCGCGGAGCCGACGATCTATCCTTGGTTCCGGGACTGAAAGTCAAACTGATGTTTCGGTGCCGACTCTCCCTCTCGGCGCTTCGGCACGGATCACCTCGGCTCCGTCCTCGGGGTCAGTGCCCTTGGATTCTGCGTCGGAGATTCCTCCACGTTCTTCGGAACCGGGGGATTCCTCGGCTCGGGGTCCGGGGGCTTTCGATCTTATGAGGAAGGTATTGTCTTCCCAGACAACTACTTCAGTAGAAGCAACGTCTCCCTCCCATAAAGGCCCGTTGTCCTCTTCTGCACCTACGACTACTCAGAAGCGTCGAGCACCAGTGTCTCAGCCACTCCCAGAGGAAGCCCCCTCTTCCTCGGAGGCTTCATCGGATGCCCCCCCCCCCGAGGAAGTCCCGAGGAAAAGATTGTGTAAGAGGAGGCACTTGGATTCTCCACAAGAGTCCTTAACATCGGACACTGACTTAGATGAGTCAGAGGGGTCCCCGAAATCACCTTCAGAGGATGTCTCCTTCTCTGACATCCTGGAGATCCTAAAACAGAGAGGTGATTGGCAAGCCCTACCCCCTTCTGAGGATGAGTCAGTTTTGCTGAAGGCATTCGGTGCTCGCCCTTCTTCCTGCTGGGTCACTCCACCCTTCGACGAGTTAATGGAATTGATTGCTCGAAGGGTGTGGGAGACACCTGACACAGTGGAGCCAGTTTCCAGAAAGCCTAATAAGTATATTACGGCCCCTCAGGATAAGACATACCTCACGAAGGGAGTTCCAGTGGACGCTATGGTGGTGGCAGCTGCCACTAAAAAGGAGATGTCTGAATCTTCCTCGTCTGTCCATCCGCCTAACAGAGATTCTAGGACCATGGACAGATATGGGAAGCGCATTTTCAGTTCAGCGACTTTTTCCATGCGATCACTGAACTATTTGACACATTTCACATGTTTACAGAGGGATCTAGTCAAAGAGTTGGGAGATACCCTCCAGGGTACCACAGATGCTGCTGTCGCGGATAAGGTTGCAGCACAGCTCAATACCCTTATGCTCCTTTGCAGAAGCCTTCAAGTCTTCCTTTACTAACGCCCCCTTTGATGGTGCCACTCTTTTTGGCCCCAAAGTAAAGGAGACTCTTACCCGGTGTGAGCAAGAGGAAAAGACTCTGTCTGCTGTCTGAGTCCGTTTTTACACCCCATCCAGACCGTACCCCAAAGGGCAACGAGGTGGGAAAATGTGGTTTCGTAAACCCCAGGGTTCTTTCCCAAGCACACAGGGTGATGGCCCCTCCAGAGGCAGAGAGGGGGGGCAGAAGTGGAAGACGTCGCCCTGGTGGCAGAGGGGGTCCGCAGAACCAAGGCGACAGGGATACTGTCCCTGGGAAGCCTTTCCAGCACTCCTGAACGGAGGCCCGACTGTCCTGCTCTGGAGGCAGTCGGGGGTCGCTTAGCTTTATACCCTCAGGCCTGTGAAAGTCTTACCTCAGACAGATGGGTAAAAAGCATTATTACCAGAGGTTACAAAATTCCATTTCTTTTTCCCCCGTTACCACAGAAAAGATTCCCAGATGTACCGCCCCATCTGCGAGAACCTGCAGCTATAGAAATTTCAAGGCTGCTAGAAAGAGAGTCATCCAACCAGTCCCCCGGACCAAAGAGGATTCGGAACTTACTCAAGGTTCTTTTTAGTTCCAAAAAAGACAGGGGACTGGAGGCCAATTCTGGACCTAAGCAAGCTCAATACCTTTGTGAAGAAAGAAAAGTTCTGGATGGTCACGCTTCAATCGATCCTTCCATTCTTACAGAAGGACGACTGGATGTGCTCAATAGATCTCAAGGACGCATACTACCACATCAAAATGGCCAGAGCGTCCAGAGATCACCTGCGCTTCCAGCTGGGAGCCAGCCACTTTCAGTTTCGGGCCCTGCCCTTTGGTCTAACCTCAGCCCCCAGGGTTTTCACCAAATGCATGGCAGTGGTAGCGTCTCACTTGAGACTCCTAGGATTCCGGGTGTTTCCGTATCTGGACGACTGGCTCCTTACTGCCACCACCGAGCGTCGACTGATACAGGCCAGGGTCTACACACTCGACCTTTGTGTTCAGCTAGGGATTTCGATAAATTTCGAAAAAATCTGCCTTACAGCCATCACAGCATATCTCATTCATAGGGGCAGATTTGGATACCCGTTCCTTGCTTCTAAGACTTCCCCCAGAAAGAATAGCTTCCCTACAAAAACACATATCTCTGCTTCTGTTGTCCAAGAAATCCCCAGCCAAACTGGTTCTGAAAGTCTTGGGACTCATGTCAGCTTCCCTCATTGCAGTTCCCTTGGGAAGACTACACATGAGAGTTCTTCAATGGCTGCTGTTCACACAATGGTCGTTCCAACAGTTACCGCTGACACACGAAATTCACATTACAAACACCTGCAAAACACACCTGTCTTGGTGGTTACAGAATTGCAATCTCATTGGCGGCCGACCGTTTGTGTTACCCACACCAACAGCTACAGTGACCACGGACGCTTCCCTGATAGGGTGGGGGGGCATCTTTCAGGGGCAGACAGTCCAAGGCGAATGGACCAATCTAGAGTACAACCTGCACATCAATGTCCTGGAGATGAGGGCAGTGTTTCTAGCGTTGCAACACTTTTCCTCCCTTCTACCTCTAGGGACCATTGCAGTTCAAACGGACAACATGTCCGTAGTTTGGTACATAAACAAACAAGGGGGAACCAAATCTGACCAGTTATGCAGAGAGGCCATGAGTATTTGGCAATGGGCAGAGTCCACGGGTCGCTTTCTGATAGCAACGCATATCCCGGGGTTATCCAAAGTCATAGCGGACAGGTTGAGCAGAGCCATCCTGTTACCTCACGAGTAGTCCCTCAACCAGACAATAGCGGACATGATATTCCGCAAGTGGGGCCAGCCTTGCTGCGATCTGTTTGTGTCTCCAATGAACACCAAATGCATAAGCTACTTTGCCCTATTACCCCCGCCAGGGGATGTTCCCAGGGACGCTCTGGTTCACGATTGGCCCCCGGGTCTCCTATATGCCTTTCCTCCTATACCTCTGATACCGAGATTTCTCCAGAAAGCCAAGGATCTGGAAAGGACTGTAATTCTCATTGCCCCATTCTGGCCTCGTCAAATTTGGTTTCCCTTTCTTAAAGCACACCAAATACGGGAGCCTTGGATCCTGGACCCGGTGCCAGATCTACTGACTCATTCGTCAGGAGCTCCCCACCCATCGATCCTGTCCCTCAGATTAGCAGCTTGGCTGCTCCACTTCCCTTCTTAGCCAGGTCTGATCTTCTTTCTCCAGCGGTTCAGAACATTCTAGTAGCCTCTCATAAGGCTTCCACTACAAAAATTTACACTAGTAAGTGGAAACGTTTTGTATACTGGCCTACTGCACAACATTTAGATCCCTTAATAGCCCCACTAAACAAAGTTTTAGAGTTCCTATCCATGCTATTTCACCAAGGAGCTTCTACTGCTACCTTGAGGGTTCAGTTGGCTGCTATTTCTAACTTTCATGTGGGGGAGAATGGAGCACCTATTATGGCTCATAGGCTTTGTAAAGCCTTTTTAAAAGGATCCTTTCATCTTAGACCACCAGTCAGGTTTCCTACAGCTCCGTGGAATCTAAACCTCCTTTTATCTCAGCTAATGCTACCACCCTTTGAACCAGCCTCTTCCTGTTCCTTAAAGTTCTTGTCCTGGAAAACTTTCTTTCTAGTAGCTATCACTTCAGCCAGACGAGTGTCGGAACTTCAAGCTCTTTCCATTAAACACCCATATTTAATTTTTCACCCGGATAGGGTATCTTTATGCACCAACCCCTCTTTTCTCCCCAAGGTTTGTTCAGTCAGCAACATCAATCAATCCATTGAACTCCCCACATTTTTCAAAAACCACTCCAATAAGCTGGAATATATGTTGCACAAGTTGGATGTTCATAGACAACTCAGATTCTATCTAGATAGAAAGAAAGATCATAGAAAAGCAGACCAGCTCTTTATAGCCTTTTGCGGACAACAAAAAGGGCATGGCAGTGATGAAGCGTACTCTATCCAAATGGCTATCTGATTGTATTACCTTTGTTTATGCTGCTACTGATCAAACTTTGCCCACCAAACCAAAAGGACTTTCTACTAGAGCAGTTTCCACATCTTTGGCTCATGCGGCCCGCCTACCTTTGGATACTATTTGTGCGGCCGCCACTTGGTCTAAACCACATACATTCATCACTCATTACAAAGTGGATAGGATTTCCAGGGACAGGGCAACCTTTGGTTCCACTGTGCTCAGGAACATTCTTCTGTGAGTCTCTCAGGGTCACGGAGCTAGGGACGCTACCCATGTGTAAGAACAAACGGCGAGATTGAACACGCTCACATAAATAAGTTATGTCCTTACCATAACGTTCCATGTAGAGTGTTCATCTCACCTTTGTTCTTACATTCCCACCCTCCCACCCTCAGGTCAGGAAGAACGTCCGGTTTAGAGGTCTGGTCTGGTTCTCCCACTGCTGGTTTCTCTCTGTTGTGCTGATGGTTTCAGTTCCGCCCCTTGTATGTATGTATGTTTACATTATTGTTGCTGGATCTGGTGTTGTTTTGCAAACTAGATCTGAGGTAAGGGCAGAGGGAATTGTGGGAGATAGGTTGGTCTCGAGCTTCTTCTCGATACAGAGCTTTGCTAAGCGGCCTACTCGGAGCCGAGGATCGGCTCCGAACCCATGTGTAAGAACAAAGGCGAGATGAACACTCCACATGGAACGTTATGGTAAGGACATAACTTCTTTTTTTTTACTTCTGTTTTTAATCTCTGTAATAGTGTTAACCACTGATCACCTTAATGTCTTGAGTAAAGGGTTTACATTTATCCCTTCACAGAGGGCAAATCTTTCTAATGTATTATTAGACCTCAGATTGTATGCCAGAAAACTCAACCTAAAGGTCAATTTAGTGACAGCTGTTTCTGATTTAGAAAGCACACAATCTTCCACTAGTTCCACTGAAGCCCCACTTCACAGGAATGTTTTAGAAGTCTCAATTCCTAGAAAAAGAGTCTATACAATCCTCCTTTACACAACACACTAGTAACTTTTCTCAGAATATATGAAGATGATTGTAGAAAAGCTCTGTTGTCTAATTCTAATGTTAAATGGTTCAATTTTACAGTTAATGAGAAAAAAGCCCTACATGATTTAGCTAATGACAACAGTGTAAGAATCATGAAAGCTGACAAAAGGCACTGGGATTGTGCTCATGAATTTTAACACCTATGTGAATAAGATAACTGAAGAATTGGACAATGAATGAGAAAGTTACATTAGAGGCAGTTCACAGACAGTTTGAACATATATATAACACTTTGAGTTGTTTAGTTAGTGAACACAGCATTACCAATGAAGAGTTTCAATTCATAGATTCTCCTAATTTAGCAAAACTATTTGGTATCCCGAAAATACACAAAGATACTAACAACCCTCCTTTAAGACTGATTGCATCAAACAAACGTTCTAAGACAGAGAATATTTCTCATTACATAGATTTTGTATTGATTCCAGTAGTTCAAGCCACTCCATATTATACAACAGATTCCTGGGATTTTTTTAAATGTGTTGTATGAAGCCAAGTTTGATTTTTTCCAAGTGCATTTTATTAACCTTAGACGTAGTAGCACTCTACACTAGCTTTCCCACCAGAGAAGGGCTGAGTTATATCAAGCATTTTCTATACAAATTTGTAAAGTTTCCTAAAAAGAAAATTGATACTCTTGACACACTGATGTCTTTGGTTTAAAAAATAATTTTTTCCACTTTAATAATGATATATACAGACAGGTCAGAGAAGTGACTATGGGGTCAAAGATGGCCCCAGCATTTGCCAATTTGGTATTAAGCAAGTGGAAACTTGATACCTTAGTCCATCTTCCAGGTTTTCATTTGACTAAAATGTACAAGGAGGTACATCGACAATATATTTTTTTGTTTGGGAGGGTAGTGAGCGTCAACTTACTTTATTTGTAGAGTCCCTTACAGAAAGTATTGGCTTCCTCAAATTTGTTATAGCAAACAAAGGTGATTCTGTTTCTTTCTTGGACACTGACTTGTCTGTTAACAAAGTTACTCTGTCAGTTTTTTCCACAGTTCACAGAAACACACATTTAGGAACAATTGTCTTGATTTCAACAGTCAACACCCTTTCTTTATGACAAGAAATGTTATTCGAGGGCAATTTATTAGAATTTCTAGGTTGACTAGTGATGATACAGATTTTGAAAAGGAATCAGATTTTCTTACTGAACTATTTTTGCAGAAGAATTAATTACCCCATAAGCTGACTTACTAACATTAGACAGGAGATCAAAGCATGCAGGTACATCAACTTTAAGCCTATACTAAGATTTGGTTTTCTTCCAGCTACTAAAGAAGTTTCCGCTTCTGATCGTACATTGTTTTTCACTACCCATTTGCAGAGACATGAAGGTCTTCAGGGAAATTATTGCTGACAACTGGAGGATTATTTCAAGTGATCCTAGTATTAACCAGCTTTTAGGAAGAGATCCTTGTTTTTCGTTCAAACGTACTAAGACTTTGAAGTCTTTTTTTGAAAATAAAGATCTTCCTTTTTTGTCTCCTTCACCCAGCTCATCCAAACCTCCAGGGATGTTCGTCTGTCATAAATGTGTATGCTGTAATTATATATACACCGGTGATTTTTTTTATCTGTCTCATTGCAATTTTAAGATCTCATTCACTAAGCATTTTGATTGCAACAGTGCTATGGTTGTATATTGTGCTGTGTGTTCTACATGGCAATGTTTCTATGTGAGGAAGACTAAACATAAACTTAGTGACAGAATCAAAGAGCACGATTTTGCCATAAGAAGCAAAGACCACACTAATGCTTTGGGGGACACAGTAATACTTGCTCTAGCTTTACTAAGTTTTTATTTTTAGTATTGGAACACGTGGAAGATTTTTTGGGGACTCTGATAGCCTGCTTTCAGGTACAAGAACTGAAGTGGCAGTTGTGTTTAAATGCGGAATTTACTTCAGGTCTTAATGAAACTTCAGATTTAAGGTGTGCTTTGAAATGGTTTCAATGAAATAGTCAATTTTATTATTTAGTCTGAATAATGTTTAGACTAACAGAAGACATGCCTTTACTTCTTCAAATACTTTTCTGACAGTTTATTCAACTTATTCAGATATTATTGGATAGAGGTCTGATGTAAAGAGGTTTTATGTGCTGCACATATTAGGTAGTTATTGGCTGTTAATTTGTGATTAATATTCATGATTATTAATAATGTTATATACGTATGCACCTGTAATTTATTTAATTTATGACTAACTTCTGATACATTAAAAGGACGAAAGCTCATTATACTAGCATGGGACTTTTTTATTTTGCTTATTTAAGCAGTTTTAAGAACTTTTTATCGAAAGTTTTATTTCATAATAGATATATATATATATATATATATA